>NC_051159.1:155683646-155741788 GCF_013339745.2 Dermacentor silvarum | reverse complement strand
ACGTCAAGTGCATTCTGTGTTGCGCTGCTATTTTTGTTAGGTTCGTGGTCACTTAGTTCTTGCTGTTCAACATAAGGACGTGAAGTGGCCGAGGTGCTCTATGCGTTAATCCACAATAGGAACTCAAGTATAATAGAACAGTCAAGAGCGAAAAGCCTAAGAGGAGCTAACGACCGCGCAGTGGGCGATAGAGCGAAACATTCCAGCTGCAACGTTGACAGTCAGGGAGAGGACAGTATGGACCAGAAAGAAAACGGTGTAGCTGAAATTCTATAGTTGAAATTCCTGATGTCCAAATATTATCGAGTGGCCTGCTTAGAACAACCATCGTTTCAGAACCAGTGCTTCAGGAAACGATGGCTGTAGAGTCTAAGAAGCACAATAGGGGCTTTCCAATAGGATGAATTCTCATGACGTGTTTGCATAAATTACAACACCGAATTAGCGCTTTGTTTGCTCCACTCAACACTGTAATGCCAGTTTTATTTCTTAGAATGCATAGCCACATTCAAGGTGCAGTGTGCAAGTTGTCATTATTTTAGATGTCAGAACAAGCCCCCTTGCAGCCTGCACAGCACTGACTGACCTTGCGCAAGAACCGTTCGTTCTGCAAGCGAGAGAAAGTCAATGGCTCAAGACGCTTCGCCTAAGTTACCAAGTTAACCACAACGATTAGTTTTGATGCTACTGATATAGAGGGTCGGCTTCCACGTCTCGAAGGAAATTTGGCACCTAACATCCAACTGACAATCCTTGAAGTCCTCTACTCATAGAAATGAATTGTCTTGGCTTTCCGCTCGCGATCAACTCAATAAAGCGAAAGCACAGAGTGTAATTGCTCCATAGCAGAATCTGCTTCACTTATAGCTAGTCCTACCATTTGCGCTGTTACAGCGAAGCTGTTTACCTCTATCCCCTTATGCACCCCCCGCATGCGCTCCCAAGGGGGTACCCTGGCCTGCTTACGTCCGCATCGTGGACAGGAATGGAGAGGATACGATTGGACAGGAATGGAGGAAGGTAGGGGATAAGGAGAAAGAGTATGCCGACGGCACTGTTGCAATGGAGACGGGTAGGGAAAGAGGGGTGGAAAGAGTGTAGCGATGGCGGCTGTGCATGTGGCCTGCGCTTCTGTGGTTATAACGTCACGCGCATCGGGAGATACCGGCGTGGCTGCAGCAGCAGTTTGGCAGATGAATGGGGGGTGCAGTGATTGCAGTGGCGCTTGTGTCGGCGTAGTGTGGTGCCGTATGAAAAAAACATGTATTATTTCATAATGTATGCAGCCCATGTATGCAACCTAAACTGTTTCGCTAGTAATGCGTCTCCAAAGAATGTCCTGCCCGACGAATTTTTTTTTATCAGCTTCGTTTGCTTGACATCCGCCCGCACCAGGAAATTCGAAGTCTGTTGTGATTTAATGCACGGTCCTGGGTCCATACTAAACTTGCTTCCTGAAAGTCCAATCAGAGGGCTCCAGATGAAATTACAACAGAAGACATCTCAGGATGACTGTCAACATTAAATCGGTTAGCATTGAAACAATGTAGCGACACACAGTATTGCCCCGGCCGAAATACGTTATGTAAGAGGCGTCTACTGCAGCCAGGGTTTCTCTATAGCGATTCCCTTTGGATAGCCGGTGCCATTCAGCGGCACTGCCGCAAATTGCGGTCATTGAGCGTGTCTGAACATTGAGTCAGACAAAAATTGTCTCAATATATATGAGGGTGTTTCGATCCCGCCTAACACAGGATACATTTTAAAGAATATTTTTGTCATTGGAGAGCGGTACATGCCCCCCGTGGCACATACCTGAAGTGACACAACTTGGCGTCAAAGAGGTTCCTTGAAACACGGCACAAACACAGTAGCCCATACTCACTGACCGAAGTTGGCGTGAGAAGATGCGCACAGACAAACGAAGATTCGAAAATTTGGGTGAGTTCGTAAAGGATGCGTACCGCCTTAAACTTGAACGACTTGTTTTTAGGAGCCTATTTTGAGGTCAGTCTTTAGACAAACGCTACAGCAGCCATCTTCAATTAGAATGTCTCTCTTCGTTTCTTTAGTGCGCTTAGCAGTGCAAAGGTGGTAAAGTGGGCTTTCTTCGACATATGTTAGAAAGCAGTGGTGAGAGAGCTTGCCTCTCGTACCAGTTTTATTATAGTTTTATGTTGGTTCATTTCATTGTTACACGGAGCATGCTTTTTTTTTTCCAGGACACTACTTTAGGTGCTTTGTCATGTCTGTTTGTATCGTTCCCCGTTCATCTCCCAGAATAAAGAGAAGAAAATGAGCATGTCTTTTAGATGTAATCTCTTTATTACGAATAAAGTACTGTCTGAATTTCAGTCGCTGGAAGTATAAATGGGCAGAGACGTTGGTATTTCACCATCCTGTGGCTAAGAATGCCGTTTCTGGGTCCCTCGTTACGCGGCTTGTTGCAATTTTTTGTTTTCGCATCAGACAGTTCAGAAGAACATGGTTCGTTGTTTATGCGGCAATGTTCCTGCAGTTGCACAAAATCCACGTAGCAAAACTCGTCGAAATATTTTCCTGGCCGAAGCCCTGCTGCCGAACCGGATTATGAACCTGCGTGGTGGTGCTGCAATTGCAAGTACTCTGCTGATTCAATATATCGAGACGTCTAGGTTGAGAAATTCCACAACCGAGGTCAGGACCTCGCATGCTAAAAATAATCGCATGTCGGATAAGTTACGAGGCCACGAGCGCTTTTACATCTCTAGACGAGTGGGCGGTGCTAGCGTAACCAAAGCAGCACGTGTCAGAGAGTAAGGCCCTGCCGCGCCGATGAAGGAAAGTGAGACTTATAATTAGCTTAGCGATGAAGAATAGAACGACGAAAAAAGTGGCAAGGATGATGATCAAGGAATGAGGTAATGGCCTAGCACGAAAGAGACCAAGGAGATAATGGTGGTGGTTAGCGGTACCTAGCAGTGAAAAAGAGGCCGGTAAAGTAACGACCAATATTCGCAAACAAGAAATTTTCATTCTTCCACTTCGTCTTCATACTGGATACACTGTAACCATCTGGCAATGCCGCACAGCATAACATCTATACAAATGCATGCTGCTGCAATACGTGCCATTGTGGGAGGCGTTTTTTGGAAGCACAAACCGCCGTGTTATCTATGATGCCGTAGCTCTGGGCCGGACAACCCGGCAGCGAATCCCAAAGGTGAGTGCATGCAACTAGAACCGGACCCAGCCGAGGAACATGTGACAGATAACCGCAATGCTCTGGCATAGTGCAGCGTGTTATCAAAACCTTGAGAACCGTTCCACCTATTGACGATAACACTAAACTTACGCCCGTGCGAAGCATTGTTGGCAACCAGTGACGATGAAAAACCAGACAAGAGGAACAAGGCAGGGTGGCTTGCTGTTCGAGTTAGTTCCGCTTTCACTTGTGCTCGCGTTTTTTTTCACCTGCTGGAGCCATCGCAAACTTAAGAGAAACGAAAGAATGGACTAGGTCGCCTGCTAATTTGCAGCTGCTATTTTTTCTGTATAATCCTGTACTATCCTTACTATTTCAAGCAACTCCCACGAAAATTTCAAAAAATATTTTCAGCCACTGCTGCAAGAAAAACAACCTCTGCATTCTTTACATTCAGTTTGTTCTTTGCAGCACACTTATTTCTTTAACCTTATAAATCTTTTGAAACGTTTAATATGTTGATAGGCCGTCGATATATGTTCGTGCCACTATTTCAAAAGTTGTAGGCTTTCAAGTACACTAAATTTTCTGCACCGAGATTACATCGTAGTGTTTGCAAGGTCGATCCAAATAGGTCGCGAAGCTTCTGGCAAAAAGCGGTTCAGAACGAATTGTCACCGACATCAGCAAGGATGGTTATGGGAGCAGCGATTGATGCGCGATTTTGGTTGGAGGGAACAAACAATGGGAAAGAAAAAAGCGTTTTTTAATTAAAGCGAGACACAGTTAGATTCATTCAACGGAAATAAAATTCCTAATCAATTTTATGTACCCATGGTGAGAAAAGAAGAGACAACTCTATTTTACTTATTCATTATCAATAAATACCCTTTTTCAGCGCCCACCGCAACAGCGCCCATCGATAGTGGCGGGCATTGACGCCGCTATCACTTGCAATGCAATGCATGCAGCTCTTGAAGTGTGCAGAAAGGCGCACTCTTAAAGTTAACCTGTTACAATACGCCCCCCTCACGTGTTGTTTTGCTTGCCGACGTTTGTCTGAATTTGGTGACGTGGACAGTTTAATTGTTTCTTAACCTGTTCAGTGAAAAGTAGTGAGTTGCGACTGCCAGATACTTGTTTACTTTAGTTGTTTTCGTGCGACACCACTGGCCGACGGGCGTGGCGTCCGATGAAAGGACGAGTACTCTACTCCCAAAGCGTTCGTCGGCCTCCAAAGAAATTATGTTCTGTGCCGCGGTGCGATTTCGACACGCATACGACTGACCTTTTCCTGCATCGCTTTCTGCGCACAAAGCTCGGAACGCCCATCAAGTCGAATGACGGGGCATTTGAATATAAGCTCTAATCGCAGGCCTCCTAAAACAAAATTTCGCACCCTTGATACAAAATGACGTCCTTTCTGTTTTTAACGGATATGACGTCACATTATTCTTCCCCCGGAAGTGTTTCCTCCTCACACAGATGGCGCTAAGCCCCATGAACTGCCGATGAACCGCCATGTTTTGAACGTAAGGGCTTATATGGAAGCTTAGCTACCAGGTATTTTTACCTTGGCCTTTCCTTTGTCTGACTTCGAAAGCCCTAGCAGGCATCTGCCTTTATGTGATTTGCAATGAAGTGATATGCATTGCTCCTCCTTGTTGCACTACATTTGCAATAGCTTCTACGTAGGCAGTGTTCAAGAGGATCTGCACCCCGTCGAGAGCTATCACAGGGTCTTTCTCATCTTATAAACACAGTAATAGATAAGTCACCATGTTACTTTTTTTAGAGCACAGCTCCTAGGCGCCCGATCCTGCGGCGAGCGTCGGCTTTGGCGTAACCGAGCGAGCGAGCACAGCGAAGGATGAAAGAGCGAACGTTGAGCGCAGCGGGGGACGAAAGACGCGAGGAGGAAAGCAGAGGAGCAGGATGCAGTGGAACCATGTTGCGGAAGCAGAGGAGGAGGGCATGGCGAAAGCGTGAGAAGAAAAGTGTAGTGCGGTGACGATGGCTACGAGATGACGCCAGAGTAGCTCGCGTCATCTGGGTGGTCTGTCTGCAGTGGCTGCTGTGAATCGCGCCCACGCGTCAGCCACGCGCTGGCTCTCGCGATCTCCAGATTAACGAGGCAGTCGCACCACACTTCGCTCCGTTTGCAACGTACCGCATAGGACAGATTGTCCGCGCCAGCCAATATATCGCGAAATGAAGACACCTATGGAGCTGCGTTCAAATTTCGCGTTAGGGAGTATCGCAATCGGCGGTAATTTTTTTGATATCAGAGTCCAACAACGAAAACTATATTAAAATGCGTTCAATATTTGATGGTCCTACTTTATTTTAAGCTCCATTTCCAAATCAGTTTTTAGGCAAGCATGTGTATAATGCACATAGTAAAAAGCCTAAGTAAAGTAAAAAATAGTTCGAAGTTCGCACCTCTTGGAGAAAAACAGAATCGGCAGTACCTGTCGAAGTTTATTATTTCTTTATATTCTATATCTTGGACTAGCGGACCCATCGGTCATTGACAGGGTTCGTCTGAAATTTGCTGTTTCCTATCATATCGACCTACTTCAAGTATATTTATTGCCGTTCTTTACATCATGACACACATGCAATCGGTGCTGCACAGGGTCGACTTATAAGCATAATCATAAGCTTTATTCTACTACTTACGACAATAACACACATAACACTTATTGAACAGAAAGAATAAGGAACTGAGTTAGCGAGGAGTATGCGGAATATGGGACAATGGAATGGCTGCCTGTCTACTATAGTCTCTCACCGTACCACTTTTATCACATAAATCAATAATGTGCATTAGCAACACCGAATTTTTTTACCTATATAGATCCAGATAATTTTCTTAGATTAAGAAAAGAGTTTGGGCACTTGACGACCTTACGAAATTATCGCGATCATTTTTACAGTTTTTTCTCGTAGGTTCCTTTTCTACACTTATTGCAGGGGCGTGTTCTTCAAGTTCTTACCGCAAGGTAGCTTGTGTAAGTGTATTATTTTTATTTGATTACAGTCTACCCACATATCTTCCAACGTATCTCCAACAACATATCTTCCCTTTCCTGTGCACGTGTCTTTCTGTTGCTTTTTAAATTGCATTTCACAATTGTTTATAAAACATTTTACGTATTCGTGCTCATCGCACATTAACGTCACCAGGTAATTTTGGCGCAGACGCACAGATTCCGACCTCATACGCGGTTTATATATATATAGTCTATAGACACAATGCATTCTGTAGTGTCACTGACCTTAGGCTGAATGGCGTATTTATCAGATGCGTTTCCCGGCTGGTGTCTTTCCCGCGCTTTAGATTAGCCAGCTGCCTGCTTTGTGGCATCGCATATTCCTTGTGCATATATTTGCTTCAATGTTACCCCATTTAACTTTTTGAAAAATTATGGATGCCTATACTTGCATTTTCCATTTTACATAGCACTATTTTGCTCCTTTACTAATAGTTGCTACGCCATCGCTTCGTTGTATATTTAGGTTCAAGCCAACCAAGCTCACCAAGCTCCGCATCCTGTCATACATATGGCTACTACCTATAGTTTTTCAGGCGCCATGTTCTCACCAGCCGGCTTTAGGGACAATGAATTCACGCGCACGCTTAAGAGTCTCACACTCTAGTACTTCATCTAAAAAGTCTACATCTTTAAAGTTTTATAACAGTTGCAACACTTGTGCTACGTTTATACAAAGTGCTAACTCACAGTACTCACAGTGAATAAAATAAATATTCCTTCCTTATACAAACAGTTTAGTTCCTGCGTTACCCATACTTAACACAAAAACAACTAAATCACACATGAAAAGCAGTAAAATAAAATTTTGCGTGAAGTAAATGAAGCCCTCGAAGTGGCCGCTGAGTGGCCGCTCGAGGCACTTTACGTGTTTTCGCGGGCATCTTTCACGCTCGGAAAAGCACATTCCTGTAGCCCGTATTGAGCAACAGAAAGCTGTAGCGGGAGTTTTTCATGTTGATCTACAATCTTCTTATTGCCACTTTTCATCTAATTATAATATTTGAGAAGTTGATTACATATTATGAGTGATTATGCAATTAGGCGGAATGCGATAAATAATCTGAGTATCTCCAAGTGACAGCAAAACAACATTACATTGGTTCTGTCCAGCTACGTGGCTATGCATATTTTTAAATCATGGTGCATGATAGTTGGGACACCCTGTAGAAATCTTCTGCGGCCGCTTCACGTAACTAGTAGTTGAGTAGTGCAGCCAGAATATGGCCGTAGGATCATCACTGCAATGTGGTTAATATCGCAGTACGTGATTAAGGTAGCAAAAATTTGTTTTATTGCGATAGAAATTATATGGACACTTCAACCGGATTTATGCCATCGGCGTCGCCGTCGCCGTGAGGTTCCGTATAAAGTCCACGGGCGATAAAATCGTCGCCGCACGCCATATGCGCGAGCGAAAGCGCGCGGGGGACGCGCTCTATCACGGAGAGCGAACGCACGGCGGAAAGCAGACGCGACCGTCGCGCGAAAGGCCATGGGGGGATGGGAAGAAGGGAGGGAGGCAGGGCGACGCTGTGCTGCGGCACCAAAGGCGTATCTTGCCACCGGAGGCAAGGGGAACTTGCCAGTCAATCTCCCACGCGAAAGCAAGAAAGCGGGAAGGCAGCGCAGGAGGGAGGCGGGGGGGGGGGGGCGCAGCTTCTACTTTGCCAACTGCGATCGTACTTTGCCCGGCTGTGGCGGTCGCCCGCACCGTCTCTTATCTCCACACGCTTCTGACCTTTGTATGCGCTGTGCATTCGCCGCTCAGTTTCCGTTGAAGTGATAGACCGCACGAACCATCGCCCGCTGCGGCGGCTGCGCTTGCGGCCAGCGTTTTGACAGTCGTTGTCTGCGGTCATTCAGTGTGATCTATTCATGTTTGCTTGTGCGTGCTGACACCACGCTTGTTAATTCAGTTAGTAAGCGAATGTGTCCAAGTTTATGCAGCCGATAAAACTGCTATCCCTACTCCGATTAGCTCTCTACTAATTTGCTATCGTAATTGATGCTTCGCCTTTCGGGCGAAACTGTGACATTTTTTTTTTTTGATGAGACAGCGTCAAATGGCTCATTGAGCGAAAATGCCCACGTCTGTCATCTGCAGCAGCGAAACGGCACCTAAACTCGCATTCCCATTTCCTGCGATGCCACGTCACGAGCTGCGCCTCCCCGGAGCGAGTGGGCAAAAGCGTACACCTGCTGCAAAGATAGCGAGCCAGGTGTTGCTTGAGGGAAGGAGGGCATCGCCGCGACGGCACGTCACCCTCGCTCGTGCTCTCGGCACGAGCGCACCTCGACGGAGCAAACCGGGCTACAGCCGCACCAGGTGTTGCGTGAGGGGAGAGGGCATCGCCGCAACGCGCCGCCCGATGGGCATCACCGCGTCGGTGGCATTTGGCGCTGAGCCGTGCTCCCTCAAGGGCTGCAGAAGATAGCGCCAACCTTTCCCTTTCCCTCAAGAACCACTTATCGGTGGCATGTGGCGTTGGCACCGCAGGCTGCTGCCTGCTGGCTCGGGCAGCACGTACCGCTATGGTGCGTACATTACTCGCAGCTACAAGCTCAAAAGATAACTCAGCGCCGCTCATTTGGGCATTAATGCTGTCGCATTCACAACTGGTAAGAAGTGCGTAGGTGTCCTCGTTATTTAGTGCGATCGTAGTCATATGGACACTCCAGACGAATTTCCGCCGTCGCCGTTGGCGCTGCCGTGATGCTCCGTATAAAGTTTAAGTGCGATACCATCGTGGCTGCGCGCCGTATGCCGTAAACTTATGGTGACTTGCGCGCGCAGTGAGGACGGGGGGGGGGGGGGGGGGGGCGGTGGCAGGTTAGTGCGCAACTCCTCTTCTGCTCCGGCCACGGCCGCACGCGTTTCACCTTAGAGGTAATCTGCGGTGGGTTGGAAGGCTAGACGACCCGAGAAAGTGTATGGCTTCGTACGCGCACTGTTCTCGAACGGCTGGCTCGCAGTGAAGCAAGTGGTAACATGAAAGGGAACAGACCGCAGCGTGTCAGAGAGCTACCAGCATTCTGACAGCGAATGCCGGCGGTCATTGAGTGAGACGTGTTCGTGTTTGCCTGCGCTTTTAGTCAATAAACAAATGTCAATAAATTTAGTCAATAAACGAATGTGTACAGCAGTTTAAGAAGCTGATAAAAATACTAATCTTATTTCCTATAGCTAACAATGTGCCATAGCAATTTTTTTAGGAGCGAAGCTCCTTATAGCGGCACCCGTTCCGTCCCCGTCGTAGTAGTAGTAGTGTGTATCCAGTCTGAGAAAAATGAGAAAAAAATGTGGTTGATCCCTCTTATATAGGAATCGGTATAGAACACGAAAGTGAAACGTGTCTTCACAGAAGTAGTGTAATGTTTATTGCACATTGATATATAATGTCTATTGGTGTTTTGTGGCTAAAGCGCCCTTAGGCGTTGATGCACCCACGCTGACGCCTGGTGGCACGTCTCCTCCATCACGACTACCAACGTCGATGACCATGAGCAACCGTCGTGCATATGGAAGCTGCACTACGCTGCACACGCTAGCACAACGCGAAAGACGAAGCACGTAACTGACACACTAATACAACGCGCAAGACAAAGCACGTAACTGAATCGTCACCGAGTCAAATCAGCGCGTACAGCGCGTCGTAATTGCAGCCTCCGCGATCAACTTCAGAAACATTTTCAGAGCTAATTGCGGAGGCCACGCTCCGCTGTGCTGAGTACGGTGAACGCCACCTAGGTGGCGTTGGTAGTGCTTCTTGATGCCAGCGTCCCTTCGAATGCTGGCATCGAGGCGTCGTAGTGCTGAGACCACCGAAGCGTTCACTGTCGGTGCGCGTTAGTGTCATAATGCAGTACTTCTCTTTTCTGCTCGTAGGCGGCGGCACCGCCCCGAGCAAGAGCGCGGGTACACGGAGGAGTGTTAGATATATAAGGCGCGTCTGTGTAGCTCTCTGCAAATGCGTTTGTGGCGCAATGGGTTAAACGCTCGGCGATCTATCGTCGCGGACCGAGAGGTCGTGGGTTCGATTTCCAAATTTTGCATGTTTGTGGAACTTTTTCTTCTGGTTTCTTTCTTTGTATTATGTTCTATGACGTATTTCCGTGACGGAAATACGTCAGTGAAGTCTTGGTGGACCCCGGCATAAAACACTTTCGTGTTAAAAAATTCCTAAGTTGTGTCCGTAGCGCGGAATCGAGCCAGGGACCCCTCGCTTCCGAGCGCGCGGCGTTAGCCCACTACGCCACGAAGCGCACATAGACACACGCACCACGATGGCAAAAAAAAAAAACCAACATTAACGAAAGGCCGCGTTTCTAGCGCGTTTCTAACGCGTTTGTGCTAGCGCGTTACGGCCCGTGTAAGAAGCTGGTGTAAGACGCTGTGGCCTCTCCGCCTTACCTTCAACGCGTTTCGAACGCGCTGCCCAAGGCGGTGGCAAGTCAAGTTCAAGTCGAGGAGCGTTTATGAATACGGGGGGTATACTCTTTCAACAGTCATGTGATGGCGTCGGCAAACGCGGTGCACGTTCCGGCATGTGTAAATGGCTGCGTAAGACGCTGTGGCCGCTCCCCCTTACTAGAGAGTACTGCACGTTTCTAACGCGTTTCTGCTAGCGTCCCCTTAAGCGGGAGATCCGATGATTCCCTCCGGAGCTTCGCCCACTCATCATCATTCACCCCGTGGATATGCTGTGATTTTTTCTCCTTTCGGGCAGAACTGCGACTTTCTTTCGCATGTTTTTTTTTCCTTTATTTCGTTAATGATGGCACGCATGCTTTTTCTCACCAGGGTCCATAATCATTACCGCAAGCAGCAGACTGAAAGCCCTACACCTTCGTGCGCCCTGTCATATACGGCTAGCCGAGCACATGCTGCTGGGGCTTCATACAAGAAATCACCCGCCATCGCCCACATATTCCAAAGGTTTTCTGTTAGATGGTGGGGACTGTTGACCTAACGACGCCGCACTACTCAGCATTGAACTTCAAGCAACCTGTGCACGTGTGCACGAAAAGTGAGCGCCTGTGGCTTATTGGGCTCGCCTCCCCCGAAGTGTGCGTGCCGTTTGAAGAGTGGCCCGAACGGAGAAAAGCCCCTGTGCCCTCTGGCGGGGGGAAAGTGCTTAAAAGCAGCAGTACGGAAGCGCGAAAAAGGAGCTCTCGTTTAGCTGTCGTCTCAAAAGCAATTCGTGTTTCTTTCCGTATTTTCTTCTTCTTGGCCTAATGCCTGCAAGAATGTAAAATAAAGTCGAGATAAACTTTCCGTCTGCGAGCGTATATATAACCCTTCAGCACGCTTCAACATCCCTGGCCGGAGAGCGTTGGAGGTCCCGTCCACCGACCTGACAGAGAGAGCTACCGGGCGTCCAGGAAGAACATTCTGATATCGCATCAGAAGCCTAATAGTCCTCTCGCATGTGCCTCTTTGACTGCCATTTTTTCTTTGTTTTTCTAATCGTGCATCAACTTTAGCTAGATCGCCCCATACGGTGTTTTGCATATCAATAGGGGCCCTGAACAGCGTGGACACGTCTATTGTTTTCCAATATTCCAATATGAAAGAATTGCCATTCTCTTGCAGTGCAGTATCCTTGCTTTCCCAGCTAACAATAGGTAAAAAAAGAAAAGGCGTCGTGAGAATGCAGTAGCATCTACGACCCTAAGTAAAGCATGTTACTCAAGGCACGTCCATTCTTGTAACAAATTTGTTAGGATTTTTCTTTGCGATTCTTCTTTTCTTTCCTTTTTGGTTTGTACTAAGCGGTGCCCTGAAATAACCGGTATAAGCCACTCACAAAACCGATAAGCAAAGAATGAAATCTCAGGTAGAACATTCAAGCAAAATACGGCTCCTGAAATTAAAAAAATCATATTATTTCCAGTTTGTTTGCCGTTTTAGTGAAGCACTTAATGATGTATCTACGTGTAAATAGTGACGTATATAGTCGACTGGAGTCGCCTCTTCTAGCGCGGTCATTGCAGCACATAGCGTGGCTGAACGCGGCACCGCACACCCTATTTGGGGCGGGTGCAAAAAGCTCCCGCGTAACAGCGAGCTTGGTAATTTAATTAGTAAGCGAATGTTTATTGCAATTTACACGGCTGATAAAACTACGGCTCTTGCTTCATATAGTTGTCTAATACTTTGCTGTCGCTATCAATGCTACGCCTTCCAGGCGAAACTGCGACTTTTGAACTAATATTTGAGACTACTTCTGCTACACGGAATCTCACCAAATTGCGAACTCACTCATAAATAAGTGCACGCACTTAAGGAAACACACACTATTCATACACCTCATCAGCGACGGTGACCCACCGGAATAAGGGCTTTCAATGCTTTCCGTTGTGAAATCAAAGTTTGACTAGGCATTGCCGAATTCGATGTGGGCGAAATGCACGAATGTCTGTGTAGCGTGCATTGGGTGCACGTCAAAGAACCCCAAGTAGTCAAAATTAATCCAGAGTACTCCACTACACCATGCCTCAAAATCATATCATAGTTAGGCAAGTACAATCCCAGAATATAAGTTTTAATTTTAATCAGATGCCATGACAGAGATGGCAGCAGCCGCCCTCCTGCTACTTCATGACGTCCCAAAGCCACATTTTCAATTTCGGATGCCTAGTCATACGAACGCCTGATTACAGTACAATTGTGTGTGATAAGCATGTCATTCTCTTAATTATACAAGCCTTAATTACTTCTATTGTCCTAGGCGCAGGTTGACCTGCGCGAAAGAGTAAAAAGAATGTTAAGGCTAGCATTAGGGGGAAGGGAAAGAAATTCTCTACTAAAAGCTTAGACAAAACTGCAAAGGGAACCATTTGCTTTTTCGTCCTCGGGCAGTGCTAAAAAGTACAACGAGCTAAGGGCACGGATCATAAATGAGGCCTGAGCATTGCTTCCGTTTCACCGGAAAAAGGCACGTTCATACCTTCGCGCATGTAGAAACTCAAAGATAACGCAGATAGATATCGCAAGCAAACGTGCACGCGTGCGCGTATGGTTCCTTGTCTGGGAGAGTCGCACCGAGCTCACGCGCACTCCGTCTGTCCTACATTCTCGGAGATAGCGCGAAAGGCAACGTCAAAATCCAGGTCTCCGCGTTATCTCTATCTTAACGCAACACACTCAAGAGTTTGACCTTTGAGACGAATCGCGTCCGACAAAAAGTACTTCGAGTAACATACCACATTGATGACGTAGTCAGGAGTCTGTATTGGACTGTCTACCACGTAAGCTACGTATCCGTGCGAAATACGCACAGTCCTATGTTGTGCAGTGAAGGTAGGCGTATGCAGTATTGTAGTTTAAGGAGAGCCATTCTTGTGACCAACCGAGGCACCCATGACTGCCAGTAGAAGAAAAGTCACGACACGCACTTCTGTTGATTAACAAAAGCACGTTGCTGAGAACCTATGATGGTTATGTCGCTTTGCTTATTGAAACGCGGGTGACACGGTTCTCACTTTACACTGCATCGTGCCAATCTCTACGTTAATAGGAACGTCAGAGACGATGCAGTTCCCCGTATAATCAAACAGCATTTCGCTGAATTGTTAGAAACGCACAGCCTATACCTCACTTTTCTGTTGTATGCGTATGAATATTCCTACCAAACTGGTATCTTATCCTGTCCAGCTGTTCGCGATATCCTGGTCCCACGCTAACCAAAATGCAGTTAATCTATGCGAGCTCTCATTTCGATATAAATGTGCCCGGTGGCGCCTTTTTCAGATTGATTCTTTGACCCATATTAGTAGACCATCTGCCAACGCATGTCTTTTGACGCTTTAATCACAAACTAGAAGTTGGTGAGGCTTCATGCAGAACTAACTCTACAACTTTTTTGTTCTGAGAACAAGTGTGGTCTATAGCGAGCTTTGTGCTTCCATCTCTTCGTGCTGCAACCGTTCGCCCAATGATTTGCATTACGCAGATGTTAACTACGGTGCGTCTGTCACACTACTAGTATCAGCTCAGTTGAAAGTCAAGCACAAAGAGCTGCAAAGAATTATTTTAATCTAAAAAGGCTGACGCATGTAAAACAGGTTAGTTAGAGAAACAGCAACATACTAACGTAAATTTCACAGGTACTTAATTTAACCAGTAGCTGATCATCATTTACACCAGTTAGTAGTCTGAAGCCTCCTGTCGACACTGATGAACCCGTACATTCTCCTATGGGCAAACAATCGGAAATACGTAATATGCAATCATATTCTGAACTCAGTTCCGAATACCGATGGCCCAAACCCAACCGATGGCCGAAAAAATCGATCTTTATTGCTCCTCTGCAAGTGCCACCACGCTCCAATTTTACGTTGACCTCAAGTATTACGCCATAACGATAGACATGTCGCCTGCCTTCGTGGTAAATGAAACTACAGTGACGCGTATCTGCACATCCTTGTGATCGTTCCACTTGAACGCCCCGTCGCCCTTGGCAATGACCACATCCACCAACATAACGGCATAGAGTTATCAAAAGGCTGAGCAAATAGCAGCCGAACCTTTTGTTCAGTCTCTTATAGATTATATACTTCCAAGAAGCCCCCGCTGGACAACTCATATTAGGAACACATAGCAAATGCTTCAGTCATCTCCACACGCTACGAAAAAGAAAGACACTATATTCGCGCAACCTTGCATAATCACAGCCGAATATTTTGCCCAAGTTCGTTCTCTGAAGCAGCTGTATTAGGAAATTCAGTTCCCTGTAATTAAACCACACTTTAAAACATTGCCCGCATATGAAACTAATTTGAACCATCTCCACCATACATTTTTATCAAATCCCGTACTTCTGTCGCATATTTTTAACTTCGCATGTCCGCTACTTTTTGCCAAATTTGATGTGGGTGGCTGTTATAGTTTTTGCAGTACAGCTTCCTAAGTTCTACGCCATTCCTAAAACACAACAATAACGCTCTGCAGCGCCTTCATGAATAATTTAGTGCAAAAGCCACAATAAACTCACACTTCGCCTATACGTTCTATATAAGCTGCCACCTATTTCTACAATACATAAACAAGGTGACCCGCTTTGTTCACCAGGGACACCGCAACCACCTCGTATAACGCATACAGATAGAGAAAGAATCAGGGTTAAGTAATTACTTGCACTGGTCATTATTAAGCCATAGGCATGGCATGGAAAGAACTTTATTTAGGTCCAGAGAAACTAGGGCCCAAGGGCAAAAGCCCCCAGGCTAAGTCGGTGGCTCCGCAAACGTATGCACCGGCAGGCCAAAGTCTTTCGCGATGTCGTGCGCTCTCCGGACGGCCAGGAGTTGATCTTGGTGGACTTCGCTGGATATGCGTCGACTCCAGTCCTCCTCACTGTTGAAGTCCGAAGCCCTTTGGTTGGGGCACAGCCAGAACATATGATCAAATAGACACGGAGTGTGTCCACAACTTTTACATTCCGCGGGAAACTCCTGGTCAATTTTGTTAAGCACAAAAGGTGTAGGATAAGATTTAGTTTGAAGCATTCTTAATGTGACTGCCTGAGCTCTGTTCAGCTTCTGATGGGGAGGAGGAAAAAACCTCCTGCCGTCCCTATAGTGTGAGGTGATTTCGTGAAAAGTGCTTAGTGGGTCTTTGTAGGAGCCGCAGTCATCCTGGAGCAGTTCCCGATCTGATGCGATAAACGTTAAAGTTTTGTTACGGACTACATTTACCATAAGCGTATGTCATCCGTTTTAACTAAATGTGAAGTCGGTGGGACGTAGAACTCTTTCGGGACACTGGGAAACGTAAAAGATAATGGCCGTATAACGCTATCAAGCACTTGCTCAAGGAAGTTTTTTACAAAAGTTGTAAAGCACATCGGCCACAATTTTTATTCTATTTTAACTGAATTACATTACGCTGGCAGCTATAGTTCCCCCAAGACAGCGGGCTACGTTTTGTGCGATGCGTAAAACACGCTTACAACGCACCGGAAGCCTTGCAATATGTGATTTACTGCAAACGCCAAAATGGACCCACATACTTCCTACTTGCCTCACATCACTTATAACCTGCCGCTTGGACATTGCCTAGCACACAACCAATGGGCCAGTTTCACACCCGCTCACTCGCTACGTGCTGCGTCAGACATTGTGAACTACCTAGGCCGAGCAATAACCGGGCTCGATCGCCAGACTAAACCTGCCTGTAGCCGCAGTAATCCACAGCCACAAGTATATGTTGTGCCGATATACTGCGTCACTGCGTGCCTGGTTTCACCACGTTATCTTCAGCGGGAATGTCATCGCTTCAGATATCTTTGTGTTCCATTTTCGAATAAAATTGTGTCTCCTTCTCATATTTTGTTTCGTTCTTTTTTTTTTCTTTTTTTTTATGTAATCTTCCTTTTATTAAGCCATCTACGCCAACATGCTGAGCTTCCTCTGCTAACAAGTGAAAAGCACGCACAGTACGAAACGACACAAAGGCGCAGAGCTGCACGCTCGAAATGACTTTAAAAATCACTGATAGCAACGAATCGTTTCGGCAGGTCGAAGATGAGACGGCTGAAGAACGCTCAGCACAGTCAGTTAAGCGTTGCGCTTGGCTTCATAAGATATCTGCGTGAACTTGGGCACGACTCACGTGGCACTTGAGCCGGCGGCGTGCGCACTGCAAGCGGTGGTCGCTCAATGTTGTACTTAGAAATGTACCATAATGAGTATATGCACAAACCGTAGTGACCAGGACAAACTACAGAGAAAAACAAAAACGAGCCACAAGGAAAAATGCCGCCCATGCTTTTTGCACATATCTCACTCCAGTGCGATATCCGCCTAGGTCAAGGTGCAGAGAATTTTTTCTCAGGAAGAGACACTCTGCGACCAGATAAATGTTTTATCAATACGTGCCCGGCATTTTGCGAGAATGCGGACTGCTATCATTGCTTGCCGTAGGTGAAACAACCGGTTATCGCGAGTACCCTGAAGGCCCACTAGGCCGCAGCTCGCATAAGTGCCTCGCGTGAACTGCTCTAGCATCGAACAAATATGTCTTGAGCGGATTGAACATGTGCATTTTCATGCCCGGCGACCGAAATTTTTAGCAGGCATATTTCAAATCATGCTAGTGTTTTTATTACCTTCTTAGCAATGCATACCAGCATCGTCATTCATAGCAAGCCTTTATCCGTGTACCTCGATATGGCAGTTGACCTGAAGTAAACGTATTGCAGAATAGTGTTTATTATTTCGGAAAGAAGCTATGCAAGGCACAAAACCATTGCAATATGCCATTGCAGTTGCAAAGTTTATTTCGTCACTGAATTTTTTTTTTTTTGATGGCGACGATCTCCGCGATTTCAGATTTATTTTTCTATTCTGCAGACACAAATAACTGCGTTTCATCAAGAAATGCGCCGCAATAGAAAAACATACTGTAGGCCAATTTACTGATGCCACCAGCAAATTAACGCCATCAACCGATTTTGTGTGCACTGCAAAAGAAAATAATTTCTCCCTTTTTTTGTGATATAAAAGACCTTGGACATGTACTCCGGCCTTCTCGCGAGCTGCTGAGCACGAGGTCGCAGGATAGAATCCCGGCCATGGCGGCCGCGTTTTGATGGGGGCGAAATGGGAAAACACCCGTGTACTTAGATTTAGGTGCGCGTTAAAGTACACCAGGTGGCGGAAATTATTCCGGAGCCCCCCACTACGGCGTGCCTCATAATCAGATCGTAGTTTTCGCACGCAAAACCCCATAACTTAATTTTTTCTACGGCCTTCTCGCATTATTATTGGGATGGCGTCTGGTGATCGTCAAGCAAGCACTTACTAATTCGAGTAAAGGTAAAGTCTCTCCTTCGAGGTAAGCTAAAAAACGTTTCTTCTGAGTATCGCACCCAAATCCCAAGCATGATTATGTGATGCGACACTTAGAATGTTGGTGTCTACTACAAAGTTGAACGTGTGACGACACGTGATCACAGCACTAGCTACACCCACTGAATACTGTTCACGAGCTTTTTCCTCAAAAAAAAGTGTTCGTTGCACGCGAAAGCTTCTAACGCAGCAGCACAAGTTGCGTTTTCAAAAGTTTACATACCTGCTTTGCATAATCAAAATGATCAATGTCAAGCTATACGCTGGCATTTGATATATTTGTTTATAAAAAAGATTTTTAGAAAACACTAATGCACAGAAAACAGTAAATACTGACATTGTGCTTCGTGCAACATTCGGAGCACATATATTCCTTTACAAAAGGTATATCTCTTGTTGACAGGTAACTAGAGCCGCAAATATAACCAGCCTACGGCAGTCACCACAGATAAATTACTCGAATGTATTGTATGACCGAGCGAGCATCTGTGTGTGTGTCTTTTCTAATATTAGGGCTTTTTGCATATCAATCGTTTCCTTTTTGCGTAAATGGTTGCGTCATTGTGTTGGCGAGGCTTAATTTTTACTGTTTTTTACACAATAAAAACAGGCATGATTTGCGCAAATAAATAAGCATTGTCCGAGCCATAAGCGTGCCGAATTCCTTTAAGGTGCCCCCTACATATTAATTTCAGCAGTGACGCTGCGACTGAAAAGAATATTATTAGTACACCACAGCCTGCAAGACTTGAAACTCAAGGTTCTAACGATCAAAAATGTCTTATCTTACCTGATGGTGTTTTCTGCTTTCAGTCGCCTGTGCAGCGGCGGCAACATTTGCTTCACATGCGTTGGCGTAAAGCACTGAAAGCAGGAGTAAACGACCCCCACCACTCTTCTGATTCAAACGACGACGAAAAATCAAAGTCCCTTAAAGAAAGGTGGTTGAACGCGAAGCTTTTTCCCGTGCAAACAGAATCAAAGCCCAAAGCCAACGACCACGCAACAAACCCAAGAAATGCTGAGCGACCCGATGCGATGTGATTTGATTGGTTGTTTAAGATTGTATTTTTTGAACGTTGAAGTTGATAAAGACACATTTCGTTTAGTTGCATAGCCTTTATTTTAAATCGTGTAGCCGTTGATTACGCGCACACACTCACACTTTCACGGACGACTCTACACTTGCACAATATTGCCTTGTGATTGCTGTGGTAGACGGTCAGAGACTCTGCCGTTGCCGATACACCAGATCGGCCTTACGGGCACGATCGCGCTCGCGCTTACGTTCGTGTACGACAGCCTCTTCTGCCGTGCGCTGCACCCGCGGCATATATACCCATGGTGACGGCCGGGAATGCATGGCGTGACGCGCGTAATGCAATGCACATATATACAGTTCGTCTGGGTAGCGTGGCGTTGCAGTTTCCATTGTCCTTATCGGTACAACTGCGATTGTAAACTGTAGTGTTCTGCGATACGTATGTCATGCGCCGTTGTTCTATTGTGTGTGCAGATGCGCAGATAGTTCCACTGTGGAAGTTGGCTTTCCTGCTGTGCGTTTTCGGCGCTCACGGACGGATCAGTGAGACATAGAAAGCTTCGCTTTAAAGAAGTTGACGTGAAGTCATACACGGTGAGGGCACAGCCAAAACTACCTTGACTGGCGATTCGTCTTGGTTCTGCTCGTGACCGCCGCTTTATGTGGCTCGATATTCTCAATGTTATAAAGAGCTCATTCTCAGATGTTTTTTTTTTCTTAAGCAAAACTGTATATGGCTAGTTTCCAGCGGATCGATGTTCGTAGACTAAAGTAACGTGTGAGACCGGGCTAGTTGGTATTCCATATTGATACGATGTGTAAAAGAAAACAATCTGCGCTTGTCGAAAAAAACAGCGCTTGTCCTCGTAGCCTCTTTTTGTGTTTCGTGTCTCTTTTTGCGTTGGTCGTATCACGTAGACCAAGAACTGTGGGCCGATCCCGAAGATTGTGCAATACCGGGCTGACCCGCGGCGGAGGTGAAGCAGGCTTCAAGCACTCCGCCAACTTGCAAAAATAAGTTTATTATCTTTGGTCCAACTACAACCCATATCAGATAATAAGCTGATAAGAACAAATGCTGCACTTTGACCCACGTCGGCGATGTCTACGTTCGCACCATACACGTGTACGCCCATCCCGCGTATTCAAACTATTGCCTACCAATCTGAATGTCTTCTGTCTCCTGACGTCATCCTGTACGTAGGCTCCTTTCCTCAGTTCTTTACTGCCTGTGAAATGGTTACGCCACGCATTGTACGGTCTGGAGAAGAACAGCGTGCCTACCAAGGACGACGGGGTGAACAGAAAAATGTGGTTGATCCCTCTTATATAGGAATCGGTATAGAACACGAAAGTGAAACGTGTCTTCACAGAAGTAGTGTAATGTTTATTGCACATTGATATATAATGTCTATTGGTGTTTTGTGGCTAAAGCGCCCTTAGGCGTTGATGCACCCACGCTGACGCCTGGTGGCACGTCTCCTCCATCACGACTACCAACGTCGATGACCATGAGCAACCGTCGTGCATATGGAAGCTGCACTACGCTGCACACGCTAGCACAACGCGAAAGACGAAGCACGTAACTGACACACTAATACAACGCGCAAGACAAAGCACGTAACTGAATCGTCACCGAGTCAAATCAGCGCGTACAGCGCGTCGTAATTGCAGCCTCCGCGATCAACTTCAGAAACATTTTCAGAGCTAATTGCGGAGGCCACGCTCCGCTGTGCTGAGTACGGTGAACGCCACCTAGGTGGCGTTGGTAGTGCTTCTTGATGCCAGCGTCCCTTCGAATGCTGGCATCGAGGCGTCGTAGTGCTGAGACCACCGAAGCGTTCACTGTCGGTGCGCGTTAGTGTCATAATGCAGTACTTCTCTTTTCTGCTCGTAGGCGGCGGCACCGCCCCGAGCAAGAGCGCGGGTACACGGAGGAGTGTTAGATATATAAGGCGCGTCTGTGTAGCTCTCTGCAAATGCGTTTGTGGCGCAATGGGTTAAACGCTCGGCGATCTATCGTCGCGGACCGAGAGGTCGTGGGTTCGATTTCCAAATTTTGCATGTTTGTGGAACTTTTTCTTCTGGTTTCTTTCTTTGTATTATGTTCTATGACGTATTTCCGTGACGGAAATACGTCAGTGAAGTCTTGGTGGACCCCGGCATAAAACACTTTCGTGTTAAAAAGGGATTGGGCGCGGCGGCGGCGGAAGAGACCACCGACGATGAGCGGGCCGCGGACGCCAAGCGTAAGCGTGCTGCCCGCCGGAAAAAAACGCGAACCGGCGGAAAGAAATGCGAACCACCCATGTGGCCCCGATCCCGCAAACTTGGAAAGTTTCACCGGAGAAACGGCCAGGTTTCAGAGGGAGTTTGTGGGGAGCCAATTTGGTGTGGCCTGTGTTGTGTGTGACCACTTGTGATTTTCGATTGACCTCACAACCATTACTGCACTGCGGGACGTCGACAAACGCACAATCGCACAGCCGGTAGAAAACCACGAAGTCACGCGTATGTGTCTTTTTTATTCAATCAATATAGTAATCACCATATAATAGTTCAATATAGTCCCTCACCACATAAACAGCTTCGCTGGTCATCCACCTTCACAGAGTGAAATGGCAATAATTTTTTTAGGAGCGAAGCTCCTTATAGCGGCACCCGTTCCGTCCCCGTCGTAGTAGTAGTAGTGTGTAACCAGTCTGAGAAAAATGAGAAAAAAAATTCCGAAGTTGTGTCCGTAGCGCGTAATCGAACCAGGGACCCCTCGGTTCCGAGCGTGCGGCGTTAGCCCACTACGCCACGAAGCGCACATAGACACACGCACCACGATGGCAATAAATACCCAAGATTAACGAAAGGCCGCGTTTCTAGCGCGTTTCTAACGCGTTTGTGCTAGCGCGTTACGGCCCGTGTAAGAAGTTGGTGTAAGACGCTGTGGCCTCTCCGCCTTACCTTCAACGCGTTTCGAACGCGCTGCCCAAGGCGGTGGCAAGTCAAGTTCAAGTCGAGGAGCGTTTATGAATACGGGGGGGTATACTCTCTCAGCAGTCATGTGATGGCGTCGGCAAACGCGGTGCACGTTCCGGCATGTGTAAATGGCTGCGTAAGACGCCGTGGCCGCTCCCCCTTACTAGAGAGTACTGCACGTTTCTAACGCGTTTGTGCTAGCGTCCCCTTAAGCGGGAGATCCGATGATTCCCTCCGGAGCTTCGCCCAATCATCATCATTCACCCCGTGGATATGCTGTGAATTTTTTTTATTCTATATTATTTGAGAGATTGTCCCACAGACACTTATGGGGCTCAAGGCGTAGGCAGAAGCGTATTCTTTTCAAAGTATTCTTACCAAAAGCTGCGCGTTTCTAGTGGTGAGTGGTGAAACACAATTTACGACGGTCGCGCCATAGCCGGCTGGGACGCGAAAGTGGCCCCGGTATCTGGGGCCTGGCGCTACCACGAGCTACTACGCAGGGTTCTGCGCGCCATGCAGAAACTGAGAGCGGTGGCATTTGTGCGTGTATACGGGAGGCCACAGCAGGCAAATCACGCGCGAAGGAAAACAACGTCGTGGGCATTCCAAATACGTTTCTTCTCGACAGGACAGCGTACCCGCTGTGACAACATACTACTGCTGCTGTATAAAAAAAAAAGAGGAAAAGTTCGAAGCCTTTGGCCTTTCTTTCACGTTTGAATAAGTATTCCCGTTTGAATAACATGATTGGTTTCAACTACAGATTTTATTTCGTTAATCAAGAGATCCAAACAGACTGAATCATCAAACCTTGCTTTCCTAAGAGAGGGTAGATGCGATGATACCTTATTTTGGAAGAAAGAGCACACGCAGCTTCATATATAGTCAACTAAGTCTTGGGATCGTTGGATTTTTGCGACTGTTGTAATTAACCAATTCAACCAAAATTAATCTTGCAGACGTCTCTATGGCTGCCATTCACGTGTTTTGTCGGCCAGGAATAGACGATTGCAAGAAACTACGGTTGGCAACTCGTGTGCGACGTTTTCCAGTGGTGCTGGAGAAGAAAGACAAGGTCCATTAGCCAGTTTGTACGCTGAATGCAGACACTGCACAAAGACGACGACAGCAGACACTATGTACCCGCTCAGTCGAGAATGTTACAAACATACAAGGTGTTCATTTTTAAGTTTTACGGAATTTTTAGAAATCACCTGTGGCAGGTAGCATACAGGCGAACGTTATTAGTAGCACGAGAAATGGAAACGCATATTAAAATAATTAACAAAAATTCACTACTTAACTTCTTAGTTAATTGCTTTACGACACACATTGCAATTAACGAATTGTAGCCGGTGAGCTTGTCAGGCGTATCCACTTGGAATGAATTTCCAGAATGACACCAGTTTGGAGATATGCGCCATCAAACTCGCCGTAAAAATGCACTGTTGTTCCACTTACTTTTTCACCAAAATGCTGGTTTATACATTGAAGCACAAAAGTAACTGGAACGCCCATGTCTTTCGTCTCACACTTTGGGAAATAATATCTCGAAACTGGTGTCATCCTGGAAATTCATTTCAAGTGGCTGCGTCTTGCAAGCTCACCGGCTACAATTCGTAAATTGCACCATGTGTGCAACCCAGCTCAATGATAAGAATTATGCTATACCTGCCAAAGGCGATTTTTAAAAATTCCGTAAAACTTAATTTTGAACACCCGGTATAATGAAGCAAGAGACAGCATAAAGAAATTAATTGTCTTGTTTAATTGAAATACAGAAACAACACAATAAAGAGAATTGAGAGTTGACGAGGCAATGGGCAGCTGGCTGGCTCCTACGCTCATTTGCCGTTGCCTGCTCCAACGCTCACGCGCTACGTGACGCCGGCAGTTTAAAGGGTGTTCCGCATCCTCCCCCGAGATGGTGAGCGGCGCTGGCTAACACTGCCAGGGATAATCTTGTACACGTACAAAAATATTTGCTGGCCCACTTGCATGTTTTGTTTCTCTTTTCGAATTATTTTAGCACTCGCAGCGCTTCAAGGGTCAGATTCTACAGTGCTGGCATGTGTCCCACATTTTCAATAACCAGAGTGCCAAGCCCATTCACAGGTAAAATGGAGTAGTCGGAACTATGCTCGACAAGTGGACTTCTCTTCTTGAATGCGACATATGCTCTCCTCGGCAGCGTATATATAGGTAGGGTTCTTCTAAAGGAGAGAGAAGGTAAGGCGGGTGGGTGAGGTAACGAGAGAAAATGTGTTAGCGGCGAGGGTGTAGAATTGAAAAGAAAGTTAATGCGCTACTAATAGTCGGTGGAGGAATTTGAGGAAGCGCCGTGTGTTAGCCGGTTGACGTGTCATTGTAGGTTCCTCTTTCCATGGAAGGGACCTGGACGACGGGGAAGGGGAGGGGGCGGTATCTGCTCCGCTGGAGGTCAGTGAACCATCGTGTCTGAGAGAGGTAATAAAAGTACCGGCAGAAAACTGGTGCTCGTGGAACAAAAAAAAAAAAGACAGGAGGGGGGGGGGCAAATATATACATTAAAGAACGAAAGGAATGAGTGAAAGCATAGGGAGGTAGGAATATTATTGACAATCGAATGACGACAAAAAAAAACAACTCAATGCAAAATAACTAAGTGCTGTGGCCTATGCTTTGAAGTTTAGCATATCGAATAGACACTAAAGCTCCCTTTGCAACGTTTATGCCTATTGGTTGCAATGTCTTGAACTTATGGATGAGGTACAATTCTCTATATTTTCTGTCTCGCGCAGAATGGAACTTTGACTGTAGTATGTAAAGTTTAAGTTGATCAAAGCTATGACCTGGTTGGTATGCTCGGCGACGGCTTTGGGAAGCTTTTTAGCTGTGTCCGCGCGATGTCCGTTTAGCCTGATGTTCATTGATTGTCCCGTTACGCATATTGCTTCTTACAGAAGGAACACTCAAGCATATAAATTACATCGGAGCTAGTGCAAGTAAAGCGAGTTTTCACTTCCTGTGTGTAGCTATTTGCGGTGCTTTTAATTTTAAGGTCACTTTGAAGGTGCCTGCAGGTATTGCACCTGGGGCGAGAACAGGCGTTTATTACGGGGCAATGATGTTGGCTGACTTTTGCATACAATAACATGTGTTTAAAGTTTCTGTTGCGGCGATAGATAACACTTGGTACATTTGGGAACGCTTTTCTCAGACGCTCGTTACTTGATAATATTGGGTGGTATTTTCGTAGGATGTTTTTTTTTATGTTTGGGAGGGCATTAGAATATTTTGTTATAAAGGCTGGTGGTCTATTAGATTCTGGTGCAGGTTGTTTTTTAGCTAATGCCAACTGCCTCTCTAAGAGAATCTTGACGCGACGTCAAAAGCCTGGTCGAGAGGAATTTGTGGATGGTTTCGTTTCGCTAGCGTTACCTTAAGGTCATTTAGGTGGTGGATATAATCGTTGTCTTCGCTACAGATTCTTCTTATTCGTTTCGTTCGTCCGACAAAAATTCCTCGCTTGCAGTGTCGCGGGTGATTACTGGTGAATACTGCTGGCTGTCCGTAGGCTTACGGTAAAGTGTTCTTTTCAGTTTTCCATTTTCTGTGTAAACCGTCGTGTCGAGAAAGTTGATCTGACTAGGAGAGTGGTGAGCGGTGAACTTAATACTGGAGTGAAAGCGGTTGAATTGGCTAATTAGGTCGGTTAACACGTTTGTGCCATGTTCCCATTCTATGAATATGTCGTCAATGACCCGCAGGTAGGTGTGGGGTATTAAAGGGTATGATTTTATCAGGTTTGCTTTAAGTTGTCCCATGAAAATGTTGGCCTTCGTGACAGCGAATAACGTTCCCATGCTTGTGCCGAAAATTTGTAGGTAGTGAATAGAATCGAATTCGAAATAGTTGAGCATGAGAACTAACTGGAGAAGTGACAGTAAACTTCAGGCGCTTGCGCTTGAGGATTGGCTGTGAGTGACTTCGACACGGCTTCAATTTCTTCACTCATAGGTATGTTAGTGTATAGTGCTGAAACATCTAAAGCTACTAGAATAGCGCGATCGGAGAGGATTTGGTTAGCGTTAATCGAGTCGAAAATTCGAAGGAAGTGGTGCGTATCTTGAACAAAGGATGGTAGGGTGGTTGGGATGTCTGACAGATGGTGATTTAAGAATTTAGATAGTGAGTCGGTAGGTGTGTTGTTATTTGGCACTATAGGCCTGCCTGGGATTTCTGCTGTAAATATTTCTGCTACGGGAGCCTTAAGTAGTTCAGGAAAAAGGTAAAAGCGGCCGGCTTCTTTGTTATTGGGCCTCATGAAGCGATATTCAGACTGGGTGATTAGTTCCTGGTACAGCAGCTGCGATATTGTACTTTGGACAAGGTTGATGTAAACCAAAGTTGGGTTAGAGGTTAGATTCTTGACAAAGTTATTCCTCGGAATTTTGAGAATGACAGCCCACAAACAAATGTCATGAAACAAAACACCGACAACGCATGCCTTTTATGTTAAATAGTCTCAGTCTGAAATAGTAAACGTGCGAAACGATAACAGAAAGCTGAAAATGACGCAATTTTTTTTTTTTTTACGTGGCTGTGCACAATCTTCGGTATCGTCCAATGCAAGACGCCGCGTTTCTACCAGAAAGCTCGCCTTCGTGCATAGCGTTCACTGCCAGCGTTTCCCGGTAAACATTACGGTTACATAAGCTGCGGTTGCCGGAAAGCGTGAGAAGCAGTCTGGGATCATTCAATGTTATCGCGTTCCACTCCTAAAGGTGAAGCTTGAGCGCTCTCCAAATTTTGAGACAGGAAGATTTTAGTGATACCGCGCCTTGATGAACTATATAAGGAAACAGCAGGTCATAACTAGTTAAAGCCACCAGAATTCAGCGCAGAATTTTTTTTTTTTTTTCAAAATGACAGTGTCCCTGTCAGTGTGCACGTTGTGGTTGTATAACTACACAATAGATGCCTTGGTGTTGGTACAATGTTGGTGCAGACTAAATTCTGGGGTTTCACGTGCCAGAACAACGATCTCATTATGAGACCGTGCTTTTGGCACGTAAAACCCCAAAATTTGACTCCAAAGTGAGGACTCCGTTTAGTAGGGACTCCTGATTAATTTTGACCCCCATGGGGTTCTTTAACGAGTGCTCTGCAGTTGGAACACGATACTCGAAGCGCGTGGCTTCCTCAACTTATTGCGCCACCGGTGGGCGTTGGGGACACGAAGCTGATGCATTTTTGTATTACTTGAAAGCAAAAGCCATTTTCATGCATTGTGATTGCATTCGGCCACTCAGCGACCACCCAGCACTCACCGTTTGTGCGAAAGTCACCAGCGGCCATTCACTCTGTGTATAGCATTTCAATCGCCAAGCGCTACACCCACTGTACCGTACACGAGCACTATCCCATTTCGCATTCATTGAAAGGTAACCGCCGCGGCAGGAAATCGAACCTGCGACCTACGTCACCATGGCGGCCGGTAAAAGCAATTGAGTGTCAGCGTCCGCGTATGCCACTTGTATTCCTATATGACCTTTCTCTTCGCGCTGCACAAACTCAGATTTCCAGCTTATTTGTTGTTTTGCTGGGTAACATCCCTCTCTATAATGCTGTCCCTCGTATTGAATTACGCCCCCCCCCAAAAAAAAATATCTGTGCTCCAACGCTTTGTCACTGGTGCTTTCTTGTATTCGGCGCATGTTCTCACAACTTCCCGGCAAAACGAACCCTGAGCGATAACAGAACCCCGGAAACTTACGGGAAACGACCAAAGAAAAGTGCGATTTTCCTATCAACTGGTGCAAACAAGAGCAACGAGAGCATGGAATGCATGGGTCATAAACGAAGCTTGCGCACTCCTTGATTTTAGATACGCCAGAGACAAGCCCTATCAGCACGCACGTCATCGGCTATCAAGGTGAAGCGTGCATAGCCAACGCGCGTTTCTCACGCACATGAGTGGCCACCCCTTACTTTACTTCTCCCGACCTGCCTGCCGCCCTCCACGCCCACAAAGCAAAGATGATAAAGCCAATGCGCATTGCACCGCGCTGGCTCAATGTCTATGGGGTTCCACTGCTGAGTGCTGCTGAGCATCAGGTCACGGGTTCGATTTCCGGTCGTGGCCTCACTGCAGCAGAATAGGCGAAAACCAGTTAACTTAAGGTACATTTTACTGGTTCCTACCGCGCTTTAACTTGTTTTTTTAGCGATGTGTAGCCCTCTCTAAATCGGACCCATAGAAAGCCCAGCCTAGACGAATGTGCTTGCTGCTCCTACAGCAATCGCAGTAGCCACATGACCGAGTTTACATGTGATCTTATCCGCGCTGCCAGGTTGAAGGTAGGAGAGCCTCCGGACTATCTGAGCTGAAGCGCGGCGCTCTGAACGAACTAGGCGAATGTGTTCCATACGCTCAATTCCGACCAGCCGAATGAAAACGCACCGCGAAAGCGCTTTAGGGGGCTCGAAAGCGACCAGTCGAATCTACCATTAGATTTCCGTGCATGTCAAAGGGCCCAAGGCGAATTAAATTGGCTCATAGCTGTTGTGTTGGCTCGTAGCTGTATCACTCATAGCTGTCGTGGTGCTTTGAGACGTAAAACACAAGTAATCAATCAAGTCAATTGGAGAGAGCAATGACCGTAGGTCGATCACACGTATCCGGAACAACACGCTTCAACTTGTGCCAAATCTAGGCTATATGTACTTTGATCATACGCGCATCAAGCAACATCGTAAAAGCTACAACGACATTCAGCGCCGTATACTTTCGCGACCAGGAAATGGCGGGTCACATATTTAAATAACAAGATCACATTAATGGAGCCGATTGATTTAGGGAACAGACAGCGCAAAGTCTGCGACACACGGACTTTCTTGAAGCATACATAACCACCTAGCCCACATCGGCACTTTATACTATACTATAAGCAAGCCAATAATGCGCTCCTCACGTCGGCACTTTCAAGCATGTTTCTTCCCAGCGTCCCTTTTTGAGTCTGTGTTTTATATATCTCATATATAGTAAAATCATCATTCTTAATATTCACACTCACAGCACTGGTTCAGCACCAATGACATTTTGCTGCTGAATATATGGCAGGTCGCGATTTTCCCGCCTGGCCACCGGCACCGCCTACCAACAAGCCAGAGTGTAGATGCGAGTTCGGAATAAAATTTCAGGCCACGTTGAATAGCCCCAGGTGGTTGAATAACGCCAGCCCGTGCACTGGAATATGGGACTCCTTTAATCATAATCATTGTGAAAGAATCAAATCAATTTGCTGCTGTATATGCAAGGTAGCTCATGATTTCCACGCGGCGCAACGGTGGCTCATTGTCTATGGGGTTGTTCTATACTAATCATGAGGTCGCGGGTCCGATTGCGAGAGCGCTTGTGTACCGTGCTTCGAGTGCACGGTACAGAGCCCCAGGTGGTCGAAATTAAGCCGGAGTCCTCTACGGCGTCTCTTCCGTTGTGCCATTGGCTGTGTGCCTTTCGAGTCGTTAAACGCCACAATTTATTTATTTATTTATTTATTTATTTATTTATTTATTTATTTATTTATTTATTTATTTATTTATTTATTTATTTATTTATTTAAACTTCCACTTACGGCCACCACGGCCGCGTTACAACACGCCAGGTCGCAGAAGTGAATGTACACTCACCTTTCAGTGCAATGCGAAAAAGCCACAGTTTTGCCCAAAAGGCAAAGCATCGCTTGCGATGGCAAATTAGCAGACAGCTATATGAAGTAAGGGTAGTAGCTTTACCTGCTGCATAAACTTGTAAACATTCGCTTACTTACTAAATTAACAAGCATGCTGTCACGCGCACACAGGCAAGCATGAACACATCTCACTCGATGAGCACGAAATCTCGCGGTCAAAATGCTGGAGTGACGAAGTGTGGCAGCAGCAGCAAGTGAATTGACCTTCGTGCTGCCTCTCGCTTGAACACGAACTAAGCGGCGAAAACACAGCGCACGCGAAGTTATCAGCACTCGGCGCACCTTGTCCCCGTCGCAGATCACTTTAAAAAAATGGCTGTGGTTTAGCTTCGGTTAACCCTGGTTGATAGCGAAAGCTTCACTGCCCTGGCTAGGCCCGTTGTTGAGCTATGGCCGAGGTGTGGTGTCGCCCAACTCTACTCGGGAAACGGCGGCAATGTATCTTTTCAGGGCTCCGTAAAGGCCTAAATATAGTCCGACGTAGCGTGAACGCGCGCACACGTTATGTCACGTTGGCGAGAACAACAGCGGCTATAGTTCGACCGATGGTTCGACGTACTGGCTCCACCAGCGTAACCGGAAGCGCGGCCAATGCGCTCTGACGCGCCCAGCGTCTGATGACGCTCGCCCGCGTGCCGATGGACTTAATGACGCACCTTAATGCTCTCTTGCGGTTTGACCTCTAGCTCTCAAGGTGAAAACTGTTGAGTCGCCGACGGCTGCCCGAGGTAGCGTAATGAAGTTCAAAAAGGGCCCGCGTGGCTGCGCCATACGCAGCAGTCGCTGGAATGGAACGCCGCCCCTCCCCCCTCCCCCGGTACCTTGCGGGCGACGTAACACGGCGCGCTACCTCCCAGCTTTTCTCCCTTGCGCAGCCATCGTCGGCTAACCCTCGCACGCTTTCACTCCAACATTCAGCATACGGCGCGCAGCAACGGTGTTATCGCCCTTGGCCTTTATACGGAACATCACGGCGACGGTAAGTGTGCGCCTGGAGTGTCCATATAATTGCTATCGCAATAATAACCCCAGACTGTTGCAGAATGTCGACAGCAACTATGGATTCAAGGGCGCCTTCACTTATTAACAATCTCTAAAATTCTTTTTTTGTCTCTCGGTGCCGCCCGTCATAACAGATAAACACGGCGTTTACGCCAGAGCACAGAAGAGGTAACGTGCCTGTTATCTTGTACGGAGCACAAAAACCTCAGTTACTTATCACACTGGAGACGCTTTTTGGTTGCATGTGTGGCAAATCTGCTAGCTGATAGAATTGTCTACTGTTATCGGTGATGCCTGATGCACTTCTGTGAACTAGTTGTTCGCTATCTTTAGACACCACTTGAGGATGTCAGGCCGGAGGTCAACGCAAAATAAGCTTTGGAACCGTTGATAACGGCCACATTTACAAGTGTGGCCTAAAATTCAGCATTGTTTCCTTCATACGGGGTATACCGCTCATGACTGAATATTTCTAAAATATCAGTACTATTTAACTCAGTAGCTGAATCCTAATTAAAGACAATCGACAAAGCAAGTGATGTTCCACAGCATGGGACCTGCTGTTTGCTGACTAGTGTAAGCTACTTGAGGTGGTACAGAATCGAACAGTCAATCACTAGTAGGGTTTCCAGTACTAATTCTCAAAAGAGGTGCTTCCCATTGACGTTGGAAAGTGGCTGCTGGTCCCAACTATAAATGTCCAGCGAATTTATGTACACTCATGTTGTTCAAGCAAACGTACACGTTCCCTCCCTTTTAGAGAAAATTCCTTAAATGTTACAGCCCCAATATTCGTCCATGTTTGTGCAATCAATGTGTTCATACCTTCACTCTTTCTAATAAAATCAAAGAGATTAGTAGGGTACGAGTATGTTTGGCTATACGTTAGCGACTGCAATCTTCATCACAATTCTTGAAGAAAAGCTACTGACATAAGAGTCGCGGTCTATGCACTCCCTGCTCGTGATAAAAAAAATTAAATAGCAATTATTCTGTAATTAAAACATATTTCCCTTTTTATAAACTTCAGGATGGCATTGCTACTTTTTGAACTCGCGGAGAAAGAACACCTGTCTCAAAAATTAAGGCACGTATATAGGCAAGTGTCTTCGCAAGATCAGCAATCAATATTATGTAATTTGTATTATTGCTGTCGAGACCTGCGTTCTATACAGACTTTGTGTATAGGATATTACGTACTTCTTCGGGTGTTGTGGGGAAATAAAACAACTTGTAGAAATAAGAAAGTCTACCTGCATAAGGTAGCAGACGGAGCAGGCAAGCCTCTGAACGCATTCGCAGTGTCCACAGCGGCAGAGGTAATTCAAACTTTCAAAGTGATGTTTTCTATATTTGAGCCTTTAAAAGACTTGATTAGGGCCTTTAATTTGTATGAGAAGCATAACCGATAATTTTGATCTCGAAGTAGTTCCTTTTCGCTCTTTTTAACAATGTATTCGGAGTGCTACAGTACGCTTTGCAGCTATAGTAGAGGTGCCATGAAGTGGTTGTTTTTTTAATCTTTTCATTTTTAAGGTTTCATGTTTAAGCCTGTAATTAATCATTTTCCTAACCAAGGACTCCTAGGGGAAGAATAGCTTTCACGGAACTTTACGAACGTTAAGAACGACGTTACGCAATTGCTTATGATTCAGACAAAAGGACTCTGAGCTGACTAAGCATCATTCAATGAAGTAATGCGGCAGTTGCAGGCGCTTCATATCAATTTGACTAGTTTACCACGGTCAAACGTGTTCTCAATAAAACGCCTGCCCTTCATGCAAGGACTGTTTAGAAAGAAAATTGCTGTTGAAAAGCCGCCTGTCATATAGGTGAAGAATAAATACTCAACTTGCTTAAGACAAGCGACCATTCCCCCAACAGCATGTTCTTTGAGCTTCAGGGCAATGCTCCACAACTTCATCCACGCATCCGTTGTTCTACAAAGGCACTACTGTTAAGCTTACAGTTCGAACCTCAGCTTCATGGTACATATCAACTAGTTTCACCTGCGTAACTTTGTACATGAACGACCAAAGAGGGAAATAACACCGCTCACTAGCAAACTAAGTTATTGAGGCAACAGAGGAATTCGCACCTGTGCAACCAACACACAAAGGGACGACAAAACGCACGAAGACAAAAAATCAAACACAAACTGAATTTCAATGAGCTACCAGCTGCACGAGTATTCGCAAGTCGGGTGTGAACACCTCTCAGTAGCTCACCGTCAACAGACACAGAAACCTGGAAAGACTGAGTCAAGTTCCCCGTATTTACTGCATGATTCTCCTTGCCAAGGATTCTTGGGCTTCAGTGACTTTGCAGCAACGCCCGTTTAACGCTCGGTGCCATTCGGCCTTGTCAGGTCAGTCACTATCATTAACCTGGTACTTCAGCCACATTCTGCGACGCGGACGAGCTCTCTGGACGTCCAGTTACTGTAATAAAAGCTATTTTGCGGCCGTGGCCATTAGCGGAATCCCGTCGCTATGACTGCCATTCTCGATGTGGCAACCATTTAAATGCCTCGTGGCGTCAACCCATTGTCTGCCATAGTGTTTCCTCGTGCGTGCCCCGTTATCACACACCGAAAAGCTGGCTCGCTTCCAAGAAATACCGAGAAGTCGCGATTGCACAAGCGCCGCTGTGTCGGTATCTCTCGCTAACGCAGCTTGTTTTCTTGATCCTGACGAACTCAAAACATTACTACTTGAGTTAACAAGATCAGGTATAGGGTGAAGCATAAACCAGATATGGTGGATATTGTTGCTCGTTCCTCAACTGTGCTAAAGTTCTGTTCGCTACCCTGGGGCGAGACTGGCGGTATAAGATAGCGTGGTTATCGGCGTCGCCGCTGCTCAAAATGTCTCGTAGGCCGTGATCGGGCGGTCGGATACCGGCGAGAGGCGTCGCCCCGCGTCCGTTATCGCGACGTTCAGTTCGAGGGCTCTTTATGGAGGCCGCGCCCTTTGCACTAGCACTCCTTCATCTCGACCACTTACGCAGCCGCAGCTAAAAGCATCGCCTGTCAGCCTGGTGGAAATGCGGTACTGTTACAAACACGCATAACCTGAATTGGGTTCCTGAGAGTTGTGCCAGTTGCGAAATTTTACTCTTTCTTCCACTACATTACAGCTGTGAACACAGCTACCCACGTAAGTAAATCAGTTAGCTTTGAAGACCTTTCGTATTAAACTAAACCGTTCTTTCTTTTTTTTTCGCACACCATTGGAAGATGCCAAGTGGTTTAAACACGGTAAAAAATGGCCAAAATAAAACAGAGACACTAAAACTAAGCGCAGACATCCCACAGGATTCTAGACTTTAAGCACCGTCAACTTGTCTATTTTTGTGAATAGCACACCACTCTGTGCCACGTCAGCGCCTCTATTTTACTGGTGAAACATCGCAGATGACGGGAAGCGTGAAACAGGTAACACCGCGCATTGTGTTCTTTGTTTAAGCCATTCCGTCGTTAGTGCTGTTTTGCCATAATGAAAATAAACCAAGGAAGATCATTAAAAGAGCGCAAATAGGCACACTCGCAACCATGCACACGCCGCAAACACACTAGATCCGTCTCCTACACACAGCGCTCACTTCCATCTATTGAAAACTGTTTGAAAACTGTTTGAAAACAGTTTGAAAACTGATTGAAAACAGTTGAAAGTGAGCGCTGTGTGTGGGGAACGAATCTAGTGTGTCTGCAGCGTGTGCATGCTTGCGAGTGTGCCTTTATGCGCTCTTTTAATTATCTGAACTGTGCTACCAACTAGCCTTACAGCAAGTTCTTTTGTAAACCAACTAGCCTAGCTTGAAACCCTTGTCTAGATAGAAGTTATGACCACAAAAATATAATGTCCCTATTACTGACTTTTTAAAACCCTTCAATTTTTCCTGCAAATGCTGCAAGCCTAGCCACTCCAAACTGACTTTTAGAAAGTCCTTCCGCCTCAAAATACGAAAAGAAAATGTACTGTTTCAATGGGCGCCACGAAATAAACAACCAGTGCCGTATAACAGTGGAACTTCAATTCGTAAAACAAACGATACAGCCCCCGTTTCTTCAGCCTGCAAATAGTGATATTGATGTCCCAAAATAGGTAAATTGCGTTATGATAACAGAAATTAATGTAACTCTACCCTAGAAGAGGAAACGTGTTGTAATATAGGATGAAATGTAATGTCGTTGTGGTCATTGTCGCTGTGCATTTTCTCACATATTCTAACAAAGTATAGCATATTTCCAACTAAAGTTTTGTGTCCTGCAGCCTCCGTGTGTGCTCATAGTTTAACCATATTTAAATATACGACCCGGGCAATTCACGTTAGGTTGGTACGTTTCTTATGCGCATAGACAACCTGTAAACTTATTTTACTGTTGAATTTGGAAAGTATGGCATCTTCATCTCTGTTCAGGCGTTATGGGTGGGCTAGTTGGTTGGCGATTATCATTTTAGAGGCAGCCCACCTGTTCAGACAAACTTCATCGCTCGCGTTTGTGATTTAGTTGTGATCAATGCGTCAACAACTGCGCTGTCTTTAAAATGAGCTCACCTTTGTTAGCACACGGTTTACAGCGGTGTAGTTCGACGAATAGGTAGCGGAGTAGGCTTTGCTTGAAGAAACTTCCAAGCGGAGTCCCACATCTTCTCAAACATGTGTCTCATTTGCTTCGCACAGACAGAAGTTTGGTAAAGCTTACATGAAAAAATGCCGGAATATATGGTTTATGCCTCAGACTCTTTTTCTTAATTTTATTAGCTTGTTATTACGGGGCCCCTACACTGCGAATCTAAATATCCGCTCTACCCGCCGCGGTGGCTCAGTTAGCTAAGGCGTCGCGCTACTGAGCACGAGATGACGGGAGCGAATCCCGGCCGCGGCGGCCGCATTTCGATGAAGGCGAAATGCAAAAATTCCCGTGTGCATGCGTTGTAGTGCACGTTAAAGACCCCAGGTGGTCAAAATTAATCCGGAGCCCTCCACTACGGCGTGCCTCCTAATCATAACTGGTAATGGCACGTAAAACCCCAGAAAGAAGAAGTAAATCTTCACTCAACGGCAGCAGCTGCGGCTAAGGCATCGAATCTGCTGCACAAGAACAAAGAAGAGGAGCAGTTTCGTACTGACAAAGTAACAAACAGTCAGCATATTCATATAAAGTAGTCTACGCCCGTACTATCATTTCCCATTCGGCTGCCTAGCAGCGCACGCTTGGTACCAAAACGGTGAAATCCAAAAGAATGAAATACAAGGTACCTGAATATCGCAAAAACTACATTATACATGCTCATTATTAGCGCAATCTTGTATCTCGAACAGTTTCAAAAAAGAGGACAACTCTCGGGCAACACGTTGACTCCGACGGCTTCTTCAACTGCCCCAGAGAGGAGGGAAAAAACTGAATTTTATGCCAGAAGTTCCCGAATGTGACGCAGGTGCGAAGGTTGAGCCTAATCAGCGCTACGAAGAACTTCTCTCATGCTGGCAGCCGCAGATGCGTAACACACCGGCCCGATAAGGGACCCTCGCTGATATCCCGTGGGCATCGACTGCACGTTCGCACAACAGCCCGCAGTCGCTCTTCCGAAGTTCCGGCAATGGGGCCACGTTTCAGGCGTCTGCTCCTTTGTGCCTTGGTACTACTTGCTGTAGCGGAAAACTCATGTGCGGAACATTCTACTTCTGCGGAGAACAGAGCCACCAACACCACCATAATACCCTCACCAACCAACGAAGGTACGTTCCTCTGTACAGTCGCGTATCTTTCACGTGCTTGGAAAGAGTCACACAAATTTGAGCGTATGCATGAATAATGATTTACATCTAGTCTTGGCATAGACTACAGAGAACCTGGTTTAAAATATTTCAGAAGAAATACGGGGGACTGGCATTGAACGAAGCGTGGCATGCTCATTGCAGCAACCACGCCAGAAAGCCGCAGGGCTATGCGTAATCACAATAATAATGCTTTAAAAAATCTGTGAAGATGTTTAACCTTTCAGCATTAAACAGGCTCTCTGATGTCATGGTGGCATTCGCGTAATTTGAACAATACGCGAAGTAGGAGGCCGGAGACCTAGCTCCTACTTCTCCGCCTATATTTTTTTTAAACATAGCTCGTATAATATACTGTACTGCTTTCATTAAGTACTCCTCCTGATATTACTTTTAGATTTCATTTATCACTTGTAATACAAATCCATGCTCTTATATGAAAAAAACTGGTTCCATTTTTTTTTCTAACTGACAAGATATCTTGAAGGAGACTCTAAGATCTCCTATTATTATACGACAGTAGGGCAAGTAGTTCAAGAATATTATCTATGAAAAACTCATCTCACACTCTAGAAGTATGCGGAAACTGCCAGAAATAACCGTATGAAGTTTTTGTTCAGTGCTACTACGGTGGTTTAGTCAGTAAAGCATCATAAATCTCTAGAACATCACAAACCTGACTTCTTGATACCTCTTGAAAGATACTAACATGCCTCAGCGCGTCACTAGAAGATACGCAAAGGCAACTTAATTGACACGAATGACCGTTGCTCCTTATCACCAACAGCATAGGACGATATACAAACATGTCTATTTATCCTTCCTTCCAATCAGATGTAACGTTTCCTCCTGTGGCACAGCTTCCTCTCTGCGTCACACCCCACGCAAAAGTGCAGCCAAAATTCTTTACAAACCACAAGATGGTAAATGTAGTCTTAGTCAAAATATGGACTTCAGGCCGAGGGTTGTAATCATTCGGTACAAAACCTTTAACGCCTCACTCCCTACTCGGTGACTAATGACGCCTATAGCATTTGTTTCTGTTTAAGAAAGCTTACCGGTATGAACAAGCGGCAACCATATAGAAAGCGTTTCAGCAGTCTTTCCAACGTGGCATCGCTGACCACCGCATATTCATTCCGTGCTGCGTGATGACGTTATAAATACGGTCGAGATGTGTTCTATATAATTCTTAGCTAAACGTACTTTTACTGTGGCAGCATATAAAAGCTCGAATGTGCGGTTGATTTGTCCTTCCGACCGTCAAGCCATCATCGCGATTTTTGTGTCGTCGCTGTCAGACCAAATTCTCATCCTGAGATGCGCTCTGATCATATGGCGAATACAAAGTGTTTCCACCGCTTCTCATTGGGATCGAACGCGTGCCTTAGCGGCAGTGCGCATTGGAAGGTGGAGGCGCTAACCACTGGGCTGCTGCTGAGCACAGCGCCTGGTAATCTTTGTCGGATTTTGCGGCATCGTCCGCACATGTATTCGGAAGGTCACAGCAGACAATACTCTACCGGACGAACACGACCTTCCGCTCATTGCCAAGTTCTTGAGTGGGCAGCAGTGCCCGCTGTCAGGCTGTGCTGGTGTCGGTGTAAATGAGTTCAGCTTCGGAGAAATCATCGAGGTCTGCTCATTTCTTTTTTGTATTTTAATTTCTATATTCATGCGTTCGCTTTACTAGATTGCGGACTGTTTTTTTTTTTTTTTTTGTGTGTCACTACAAGCACGATTTTGTCTTGGTGTGTGTTGGCCACTGACAATACCTTTGATGTCTCTGGTGCAGTATATCAAAACTATGTGGAATGCATTCACGGAACCACCGCGCTCCCTCCCTCCCTACCCACATTTATTTATTTACTTTGTGGCAATCAAACTTATACGAACACTAACAATACGCCATCGTTTTCGCCGTCGTGCTGTCCTGGTATCGACGGCGCACACACGGCGCGCGCGGGAGGGTTACAAGGTCTCCAGGGACGCGAGGAACGCGCTGTTCATTTGGCTGCAAGAACAAAGAATCCTAGTGGACGCATCCTCACGTCATGCTCAATCGGCTCTGCATCGTTGTCAGGACAGCGTGACTAATCCACCCAATAAATGAAATGTGTTTTGATGGCGATACTCCCTTCGTCGGGACACGCAAAGGTGGAAATCAACTTTACATGAAAAAAAGCTTAAAAGTTGCTACGAAGCAGCAAGCGGGACTCCTCCCGTAGCGGCCGTTTTCACAGTATGCCCTAACTTTGCAGAACACTAGTGGGAGTTAGTACATCGCCTGGAAGAACAAAGAAAGAACGGCTAGCTCGGACGAACTCCCAAGAATAAAAGACAGGGACAAAATAAACATTACCAAAATCACCAGCCCTGGCTTGGCGGCTGTCGCGTTGTGCTGCTAAGTTCGCATTCGCGGGATTAAAGCCCAGCCGCGTCGGCGGCATTTCAGTGGGGACGAAATGCAGGAACGCCCATGTACCGTTCATTAGGTGCACCTTAAAGAACCCCACATGGTCAAACTTATTTCAGAGTCTCCCACTACGGTGTGCCTCATAACAAGGCCTTGGTTCTGACACTTCAAAAAACTATATTCTAGCTGTTTATTTAATTTAAACGCTATCAATGAAACTACTTCTAGCAATGGCGAATAAGAATAGATGTAGCTGGATAAAATTTAAAAAAATATAAGAACTGAAAAGGGAGTGCCAGTGGTTAAACCAATCGCTTCAATTGAGTGCAATGAACTGTTAGTTCTTTGCCTACAGTAATATTACTAATAGCAGAAAGTTTTTTTTTTTTAATACGTACATATGTGTATGCATAGCTCGCATCGCAGTCAAATGCGCCCTCCTGTTCTCGCGTACACCGTCCTTCTATTTAGTACACTTTCCTGTACTGCAAGCGCGTTACGCAGCGCAGCAACTTTGTTTCTCGCCCAATCTGATAAGGTTTCTTCGAAATGCAGGCGTTGAGGACTTCTAAATGCCTGCAGTTGAGGACGCGAGAACCAAGAGTAGGCACTTTAACTCAGTTGTCCCTGCATTCAGAACGGCCTGCGCGGTGGGGAACTTCAAGTCAACATTTAGTTGGCGTGCTCTGAAGACACTTTGAAAGATTTCACGTAGGTACAGGGATTCATACACATTGAACACTAAGGCACCACAGGCAATTCCACGTCGAAAGTTTATTTACCCTGCGGAGTGCACCTACTCATGCCAACAGTCGGGCTTGAAGGTCAACGCCAAACCGCGTTTGCCATGTTGAGTCAACAAAGTTCAGCAATATTAATATCGTCTCAACTAACAATATACCCTAATATACATATATTTTAAAAACGGTGGAATAAGCACCACGAGCCATTTTCTACCTAGCTCCGTGCTGCACCCGTGGTGCAGACGTTGATAACATAAGCATTCTCTTGGAAACGGGGATGTTAATCTAAGCGAGCTTGGTGTCATATGCCATCAAGCTCGTTTTTTTTAATTTTATGTTGCATTTAATTTTTAAATAAGTTTATATCCTCAGGTTCATTGTTCACTGTAGAAAGCCCATTTTATTGCATTTATCCCTTCCTGTGCGCCACCGTGGTGAAGACGAAACAATAGAACACTTCTTGCTATCATGCCACCGTTTTTCCTCATTAAGAAAACACGCTTTAGAAGAAAAATTTCACAGTACTGGATTGAATATTACGATACCCAATATTCTATCTTTTCGTGCCTCTTCTCTCGGACAATGTCATAGCGATGTTGGTGCAGTTGTTGTGGGGTATATAATTGAATCAGGACGATTTCCTTGTTAAATTCCTAAAGTTTATGTGAATAAATTTCTTTAGTCATTCAAAATTTTTCAAAAGTGATCCTTATTAGACTCCGATACTTGTTTTCCTTCAATCACCCGATTCTTGGCGAATCCGCCATAGTGGGTACGAGCCACTCTCGAAGGCAAGCAAGCAAGCAAGCAAGTGATCACACTAATTTCCCCCTCGCGCGGAAGCGGCCAACCTGGCCGCTGTTTATAGCGGTGCGGTACGCCGTTGGAATGGTTTTAGTCGCGAAACGTGGACGATTTCTGTGCCATGGTAGCGGCCATCGGAAGGCGTGACAGCGGGAGTGACGCGGTAATTCACTGGCGAAGTTTGCTCGACAACAGTGTAGGGCCCTATAAAACGTGACTGAAACTTTTCACACAGTCCAGCAACTCGAGTTGGTGACCACAATAACACTTCATCTCCGGGGCTGAACAGAACGACGCCGTGAAATGTTTCGTAGCGAGCCTTCCGATCGTGTTGACTAGCTTCGGTGTTGAGGCGGGCGCGATGGTGACACGCGGCAAGGCGAGATATTAACTGCTCACTCACTGACACCGACGAGTTCACGGGGACATCAAAAAAAAAAAAATACGTCGAGGAGAGAGGTCGGTTGTCACCCGTAAACTAAAAAGAACGGTGAGTAGCCAGTAGTGCGCTGTACAGCGGTATTGTAGGCAAAAGTCACGAATGACAGGATGGTATCCCCGTTAGTGTGGTCAGCGTTGATGTACATAGATATCATGTCAGAGAGAGTTCGATGAAAGCGCTCTATGAGGCCATTTGTCTGAGGGTGGTAGCTGGTAGTCGTCTTATGGATGGTGTTACGTTTGCGGAGCACGTCCTCGAGAAGCTTTGAAAGAAACGCGTTGCCACGGTCACTCAAAGGGACACATGGCGCTCCATGTCGTAGAAAGATGGCTTCCAAGAAGAAAGTCACAATGTGCTCCATGGATCCTGAAGGTAGCTGTTTCGGCGTACCTGGTCAACTGCAGTGACGATCCATCTCTTGCCGCTAGCGGATAATGCAGTGCTCCGTAGAGGTCAATCCCGATGACTGCGAATGGAGCGTCAGGACAGGGAAGAGGTTGCAGCAGTCCAGCCAGAGGCGAAGTGGGTCTCTTGCGGCGCTGGCAGAGCGAGCAAGAAGCGACGTATTTCGCTACGCACGTGGCAAGTCCAAGCCAAAAAAAAACGACTGCGGATGCGTTCATAGCTTTTGTGAAAGCCGAGATGACCAGCCATGGGATAATCGTGAAATGTCTCCAATAGCCATGCCCTGAGTGATCGAGGAGCGACAGGAACCCAACGCTGTCCTTCGAGGTGGAGGACATACCGGTATAGGATTAAGTTTTCACTCTTGAAGTTCTGTAACTGGCGACGGGCTCGCACATTAGGAGGACGAGATGAGCCGTGAAGCTTCGCGTTCCATAATTGAGTGGCAGTAAGCGTCGTTGTGTTGGTGGGACGCAAACGTCTCAGGGTGGAAAGAATGAAGATCGTTGAGAGCGGGCGAGTGAAATAACTGCAGAGGACGCGTTCACAGGCTCGGTGACGGATGGAGGCAGGCCGGGAACGTCGGACTGCGGTGGTAACGGACAGCGGATGAGAGCATCTGCATCGTTGTGTTTCTTGCCAGATTTGTATGTGACGTCCAAGTCATATTCTTGCAGACGAAGTATCCAGCGACCTAGACGTCCAGACAAATTCTTTAACGTCGACAACCAGCACAAGGCGTGGTGGTCGGTCACGACCGTAAAGTGGCGGCAGTGTACATAATAAGTTCGGAATGTTTGTATGGCCCAAACAACGGCGAGACACTCCTGCTCAGTGATTTAATTATTTTTCTCGACCGATGTTAGCGTTCGACTTGCGTATGCGACCACGCGTTCCTCAAAACGTTGTCGTTGCAAAAGAACAGCGCCGATTCCATGGCCTCTGGCTGCATTATGGAGTAGAGTGGGTGCGGTGTCATCGAAATGACGAAGCACTGGCTCAGACGTGAGGACACGCTTTAAAGTGTCAAAAGCCGTTTGGTACTTGCCTGACCATATGGAGTTCCCGAAGGAAGGAGTCGGTGAAGCGGAGCCGCGATGGTGGCTAAGTCACGTACGAAGCGCCGGAAGTAAGAAGCGAAGCCAAGAAAGCTGTGGAGTTCTTTAGAGCGTTGGGGCCTCGGAAAGCGGAGGACGGCGGTAATCTTTTCGGGGTCAGGCCGAATGCCGTATTTGCTTACGAGGTATCTCAGTAATTTAATAGTCCTGCTTGAAAAGTGGGACTTTTTGGTATCTAGCTGAAGGCCAGCAGCAGAGAGACACGTCAGAACTTCGTCTAGGCGCTGCAAGTGTTGTTGAAAGGTTGAAGAAAATATGACTAGGGAGGAGGCGGAGGAGAGAAAGAGAAGGCAGGGATGTTAACCAGAAATGCATCTGGTTGGCGACCCTACTCTGGGGGACGGGAAAGAGAGGAATAGAAAGATGACTATGTCGTCAAGGAAGCACAAGCAAGACTGCCACTTAAAGCCCCGCAGAACAGTGTCCATCATTCTTTCGAAGGTTGCTGGTGGATTGCAGAGGCCTAAAGGCATGACGTTACCTTCGTAAAGTCCCTAAGGTGTTGCAAAGACAGTTTTTTTTTCCTTATCGCCCTCGTACATAGAAATTTGCCAGTAACCCGAGCGTAAGTCAAGACTGGAAAAGTATTCCGCGCCTTGCAATGAATCTAAGGCGTCGTCAACGCGAGGCAAAGTATATACGTATCTTCGGGTTATTTTGTACAGGGTCGACCACATTTAAGTATGCTCTGTTATTTAAAAAACTTTCCATTAAGCAATACATGCGAATTAATTCAGATCGCAATACTATTTTTCTTTACCGTGAAGCTAAGCCCCCTGAGGAGCCTACAACATGTACGAAAGAAAAGGAAGAGGAATGCGCCCGTAACGGCGAAGTTTGCGATGACAAGGAAGGAAAAGTGAAGTGCATCGGTAAGACATCACTTCGAGTCATAAGAAAAGCTATTTTTCTCTTTTTCTGGTGGGAATGATGCTAGTAAACTGCAGTATGCTCTGTTATTTAAAAAACTTTGCATTAAGCAATACATGCGAATTAATTCACATCGCAATACTATTTTTCTTTATCGTGAAGCTAAGCCCCATGAGGAGCCTACAACATGTACGAAAGAAAAAGAAGAGGAATGCGCCCGTAACGGCGAAGTTTGCGATGACAAGGAAGGAAAAGTGAAGTGCATCGGTAAGACATCACTTCGAGTCATAAGAAAAGCTATTTTTCTCTTTTTCTGGTGGGAATGATGCTAGTAAACTGCAGTATGCTCTGTTATTTAAAAAACTTTGCATTTAGCAATACATGCGAATTAATTCACATCGCAATACTATTTTCTTTATCGTGAAGCTAAGCCCCATGAGGAGCCTACAACATGTACGAAAGAAAAGGAAGAGGAATGCGCCCGTAACGGCGAAGTTTGCGATGACAAGGAAGGAAAAGTGAAGTGCATCGGTAAGACATCACTTCGAGTCATAAGAAAAGCTATTTTTCTCTTTTTCTGGTGGGAATGATGCTAGTAAACTGCAGTATGCTCTGTTATTTAAAAAACTTTGCATTAAGCAATACATGCGAATTAATTCACATCGCAATACTATTTTCTTTATCGTGAAGCTAAGCCCCATGAGGAGCCTACAACATGTACGAAAGAAAAGGAAGAGGAATGCGCCCGTAACGGCGAAGTTTGCGATGACAAGGAAGGAAAAGTGAAGTGCATCGGTAAGACATCACTTCGAGTCATAAGAAAAGCTATTTTTCTCTTTTTCTGGTGGGAATGATGCTAGTAAACTGCAGTATGCTCTGTTATTTAAAAAACTTTGCATTAAGCAATACATGCGAATTAATTCACATCGCAATACTATTTTCTTTATCGTGAAGCTAAGCCCCATGAGGAGCCTACAACATGTACGAAAGAAAAGGAAGAGGAATGCGCCCGTAACGGCGAAGTTTGCGATGACAAGGAAGGAAAAGTGAAGTGCATCGGTAAGACATCACTTCGAGTCATAAGAAAAGCTATTTTTCTCTTTTTCTGGTGGGAATGATGCTAGTAAACTGCAGTATGCTCTGTTATTTAAAAAACTTTGCATTAAGCAATACATGCGAATTAATTCACATCGCAATACTATTTTTCTTTATCGTGAAGCTAAGCCCCATGAGGAGCCTACAACATGTACGAAAGAAAAGGAAGAGGAATGCGCCCGTAACGGCGAAGTTTGCGATGACAAGGAAGGAAAAGTGAAGTGCATCGGTAAGACATCACTTCGAGTCATAAGAAAAGCTATTTTTCTCTTTTTCTGGTGGGAATGATGCTAGTAAACTGCAGTATGCTCTGTTATTTAAAAAACTTTGCATTAAGCAATACATGCGAATTAATTCACATCGCAATACTATTTTTCTTTATCGTGAAGCTAAGCCCCATGAGGAGCCTACAACATGTACGAAAGAAAAGGAAGAGGAATGCGCCCGTAACGGCGAAGTTTGCGATGACAAGGAAGGAAAAGTGAAGTGCATCGGTAAGACATCACTTCGAGTCATAAGAAAAGCTATTTTTCTCTTTTTCTGGTGGGAATGATGCTAGTAAACTGCAGTATGCTCTGTTATTTAAAAAACTTTGCATTAAGCAATACATGCGAATTAATTCACATCGCAATACTATTTTTCTTTATCGTGAAGCTAAGCCCCATGAGGAGCCTACAACATGTACGAAAGAAAAGGAAGAGGAATGCGCCCGTAACGGCGAAGTTTGCGATGACAAGGAAGGAAAAGTGAAGTGCATCGGTAAGACATCACTTCGAGTCATAAGAAAAGCTATTTTTCTCTTTTTCTGGTGGGAATGATGCTAGTAAACTGCAGTATGCTCTGTTATTTAAAAAACTTTGCATTAAGCAATACATGCGAATTAATTCACATCGCAATACTATTTTCTTTATCGTGAAGCTAAGCCCCATGAGGAGCCTACAACATGTACGAAAGAAAAGGAAGAGGAATGCGCCCGTAACGGCGAAGTTTGCGATGACAAGGAAGGAAAAGTGAAGTGCATCGGTAAGACATCACTTCGAGTCATAAGAAAAGCTATTTTTCTCTTTTTCTGGTGGGAATGATGCTAGTAAACTGCAGTATGCTCTGTTATTTAAAAAACTTTGCATTAAGCAATACATGCGAATTAATTCACATCGCAATACTATTTTTCTTTATCGTGAAGCTAAGCCCCATGAGGAGCCTACAACATGTACGAAAGAAAAGGAAGAGGAATGCGCCCGTAACGGCGAAGTTTGCGATGACAAGGAAGGAAAAGTGAAGTGCATCGGTAAGACATCACTTCGAGTCATAAGAAAAGCTATTTTTCTCTTTTTCTGGTGGGAATGATGCTAGTAAACTGCAGTATGCTCTGTTATTTAAAAAACTTTGCATTAAGCAATACATGCGAATTAATTCACATCGCAATACTATTTTTCTTTATCGTGAAGCTAAGCCCCATGAGGAGCCTACAACATGTACGAAAGAAAAGGAAGAGGAATGCGCCCGTAACGGCGAAGTTTGCGATGACAAGGAAGGAAAAGTGAAGTGCATCGGTAAGACATCACTTCGAGTCATAAGAAAAGCTATTTTTCTCTTTTTCTGGTGGGAATGATGCTAGTAAACTGCAGTATGCTCTGTTATTTAAAAAACTTTGCATTAAGCAATACATGCGAATTAATTCACATCGCAATACTATTTTTCTTTATCGTGAAGCTAAGCCCCATGAGGAGCCTACAACATGTACGAAAGAAAAGGAAGAGGAATGCGCCCGTAACGGCGAAGTTTGCGATGACAAGGAAGGAAAAGTGAAGTGCATCGGTAAGACATCACTTCGAGTCATAAGAAAAGCTATTTTTCTCTTTTTCTGGTGGGAATGATGCTAGTAAACTGCAGTATGCTCTGTTATTTAAAAAACTTTGCATTAAGCAATACATGCGAATTAATTCACATCGCAATACTATTTTTCTTTATCGTGAAGCTAAGCCCCATGAGGAGCCTACAACATGTACGAAAGAAAAGGAAGAGGAATGCGCCCGTAACGGCGAAGTTTGCGATGACAAGGAAGGAAAAGTGAAGTGCATCGGTAAGACATCACTTCGAGTCATAAGAAAAGCTATTTTTCTCTTTTTCTGGTGGGAATGATGCTAGTAAACTGCAGTATGCTCTGTTATTTAAAAAACTTTGCATTAAGCAATACATGCGAATTAATTCACATCGCAATACTATTTTTCTTTATCGTGAAGCTAAGCCCCATGAGGAGCCTACAACATGTACGAAAGAAAAGGAAGAGGAATGCGCCCGTAACGGCGAAGTTTGCGATGACAAGGAAGGAAAAGTGAAGTGCATCGGTAAGACATCACTTCGAGTCATAAGAAAAGCTATTTTTCTCTTTTTCTGGTGGGAATGATGCTAGTAAACTGCAGTATGCTCTGTTATTTAAAAAACTTTGCATTAAGCAATACATGCGAATTAATTCACATCGCAATACTATTTTTCTTTATCGTGAAGCTAAGCCCCATGAGGAGCCTACAACATGTACGAAAGAAAAGGAAGAGGAATGCGCCCGTAACGGCGAAGTTTGCGATGACAAGGAAGGAAAAGTGAAGTGCATCGGTAAGACATCACTTCGAGTCATAAGAAAAGCTATTTTTCTCTTTTTCTGGTGGGAATGATGCTAGTAAACTGCAGTATGCTCTGTTATTTAAAAAACTTTGCATTAAGCAATACATGCGAATTAATTCACATCGCAATACTATTTTTCTTTATCGTGAAGCTAAGCCCCATGAGGAGCCTACAACATGTACGAAAGAAAAGGAAGAGGAATGCGCCCGTAACGGCGAAGTTTGCGATGACAAGGAAGGAAAAGTGAAGTGCATCGGTAAGACATCACTTCGAGTCATAAGAAAAGCTATTTTTCTCTTTTTCTGGTGGGAATGATGCTAGTAAACTGCAGTATGCTCTGTTATTTAAAAAACTTTGCATTAAGCAATACATGCGAATTAATTCACATCGCAATACTATTTTTCTTTATCGTGAAGCTAAGCCCCATGAGGAGCCTACAACATGTACGAAAGAAAAGGAAGAGGAATGCGCCCGTAACGGCGAAGTTTGCGATGACAAGGAAGGAAAAGTGAAGTGCATCGGTAAGACATCACTTCGAGTCATAAGAAAAGCTATTTTTCTCTTTTTCTGGTGGGAATGATGCTAGTAAACTGCAGTATGCTCTGTTATTTAAAAAACTTTGCATTAAGCAATACATGCGAATTAATTCACATCGCAATACTATTTTTCTTTATCGTGAAGCTAAGCCCCATGAGGAGCCTACAACATGTACGAAAGAAAAGGAAGAGGAATGCGCCCGTAACGGCGAAGTTTGCGATGACAAGGAAGGAAAAGTGAAGTGCATCGGTAAGACATCACTTCGAGTCATAAGAAAAGCTATTTTTCTCTTTTTCTGGTGGGAATGATGCTAGTAAACTGCAGTATGCTCTGTTATTTAAAAAACTTTGCATTAAGCAATACATGCGAATTAATTCACATCGCAATACTATTTTTCTTTATCGTGAAGCTAAGCCCCATGAGGAGCCTACAACATGTACGAAAGAAAAGGAAGAGGAATGCGCCCGTAACGGCGAAGTTTGCGATGACAAGGAAGGAAAAGTGAAGTGCATCGGTAAGACATCACTTCGAGTCATAAGAAAAGCTATTTTCTCTTTTTCTGGTGGGAATGATGCTAGTAAACTGCAGTATGCTCTGTTATTTAAAAAACTTTGCATTAAGCAATACATGCGAATTAATTCACATCGCAATACTATTTTTCTTTATCGTGAAGCTAAGCCCCATGAGGAGCCTACAACATGTACGAAAGAAAAGGAAGAGGAATGCGCCCGTAACGGCGAAGTTTGCGATGACAAGGAAGGAAAAGTGAAGTGCATCGGTAAGACATCACTTCGAGTCATAAGAAAAGCTATTTTTCTCTTTTTCTGGTGGGAATGATGCTAGTAAACTGCAGTATGCTCTGTTATTTAAAAAACTTTGCATTAAGCAATACATGCGAATTAATTCACATCGCAATACTATTTTTCTTTATCGTGAAGCTAAGCCCCATGAGGAGCCTACAACATGTACGAAAGAAAAGGAAGAGGAATGCGCCCGTAACGGCGAAGTTTGCGATGACAAGGAAGGAAAAGTGAAGTGCATCGGTAAGACATCACTTCGAGTCATAAGAAAAGCTATTTTTCTCTTTTTCTGGTGGGAATGATGCTAGTAAACTGCAGTATGCTCTGTTATTTAAAAAACTTTGCATTAAGCAATACATGCGAATTAATTCACATCGCAATACTATTTTTCTTTATCGTGAAGCTAAGCCCCATGAGGAGCCTACAACATGTACGAAAGAAAAGGAAGAGGAATGCGCCCGTAACGGCGAAGTTTGCGATGACAAGGAAGGAAAAGTGAAGTGCATCGGTAAGACATCACTTCGAGTCATAAGAAAAGCTATTTTTCTCTTTTTCTGGTGGGAATGATGCTAGTAAACTGCAGTATGCTCTGTTATTTAAAAAACTTTGCATTAAGCAATACATGCGAATTAATTCACATCGCAATACTATTTTTCTTTATCGTGAAGCTAAGCCCCATGAGGAGCCTACAACATGTACGAAAGAAAAGGAAGAGGAATGCGCCCGTAACGGCGAAGTTTGCGATGACAAGGAAGGAAAAGTGAAGTGCATCGGTAAGACATCACTTCGAGTCATAAGAAAAGCTATTTTTCTCTTTTTCTGGTGGGAATGATGCTAGTAAACTGCAGTATGCTCTGTTATTTAAAAAACTTTGCATTAAGCAATACATGCGAATTAATTCACATCGCAATACTATTTTCTTTATCGTGAAGCTAAGCCCCATGAGGAGCCTACAACATGTACGAAAGAAAAGGAAGAGGAATGCGCCCGTAACGGCGAAGTTTGCTACAATCATGTACGAAAGAAAAGGAAGAGGAATGCGCCCGTAACGGCGAAGTTTGCTGATGACAAGGAAGGAAAGTGAAGTGCATCGGTAAGACATCACTTCGAGTCAATAAGAAAAGCATTTTTCTCTTTTTCTGGTGGGAATGATGCTAGTAAACTGCAAGTATGCTCTGTTATTTAAAAACTTTGCATTAAGCAATACATGCGAATTAATTCACATCGCAATACTATTTTCTTATCGTGAAGCTAAGCCCCATGAGGAGCCTACAACAGTACGAAAGAAAAGGAAGAGGAATGCGCCCGTAACGGCGAAGTTTGCGATGACAAGGAAGGAAAAGTGAAGTGCATCGGTAAGACATCACTTCGAGTCATAAGAAAAGCTATTTTTCTCTTTTTCTGGTGGGAATGATGCTAGTAAACTGCAGTATGCTCTGTTATTTAAAAAACTTTGCATTAAGCAATACATGCGAATTAATTCACATCGCAATACTATTTTTCTTTATCGTGAAGCTAAGCCCCATGAGGAGCCTACAACATGTACGAAAGAAAAGGAAGAGGAATGCGCCCGTAACGGCGAAGTTTGCGATGACAAGGAAGGAAAAGTGAAGTGCATCGGTAAGACATCACTTCGAGTCATAAGAAAAGCTATTTTTCTCTTTTTCTGGTGGGAATGATGCTAGTAAACTGCAGTATGCTCTGTTATTTAAAAAACTTTGCATTAAGCAATACATGCGAATTAATTCACATCGCAATACTATTTTTCTTTATCGTGAAGCTAAGCCCCATGAGGAGCCTACAACATGTACGAAAGAAAAGGAAGAGGAATGCGCCCGTAACGGCGAAGTTTGCGATGACAAGGAAGGAAAAGTGAAGTGCATCGGTAAGACATCACTTCGAGTCATAAGAAAAGCTATTTTTCTCTTTTTCTGGTGGGAATGATGCTAGTAAACTGCAGTATGCTCTGTTATTTAAAAAACTTTGCATTAAGCAATACATGCGAATTAATTCACATCGCAATACTATTTTTCTTTATCGTGAAGCTAAGCCCCATGAGGAGCCTACAACATGTACGAAAGAAAAGGAAGAGGAATGCGCCCGTAACGGCGAAGTTTGCGATGACAAGGAAGGAAAAGTGAAGTGCATCGGTAAGACATCACTTCGAGTCATAAGAAAAGCTATTTTTCTCTTTTTCTGGTGGGAATGATGCTAGTAAACTGCAGTATGCTCTGTTATTTAAAAAACTTTGCATTAAGCAATACATGCGAATTAATTCACATCGCAATACTATTTTTCTTTATCGTGAAGCTAAGCCCCATGAGGAGCCTACAACATGTACGAAAGAAAAGGAACAAGAATGCGCCCGTAACGGCGAAGTTTGCGATGACAAGGAAGGAAAAGTGAAGTGCATCGGTAAGACATCACTTCGAGTCATAAGAAAAGCTATTTTTCTCTTTTTCTGGTGGGAATGATGCTAGTAAACTGCAGTATGCTCTGTTATTTAAAAACTTTGCATTAAGCAATACATGCGAATTAATTCACATCGCAATACTATTTTTCTTTATCGTGAAGCTAAGCCCCATGAGGAGCCTACAACATGTACGAAAGAAAAGGAAGAGGAATGCGCCCGTAACGGCGAAGTTTGCGATGACAAGGAAGGAAAAGTGAAGTGCATCGGTAAGACATCACTTCGAGTCATAAGAAAAGCTATTTTTCTCTTTTTCTGGTGGGAATGATGCTAGTAAACTGCAGTATGCTCTGTTATTTAAAAACTTTGCATTAAGCAATACATGCGAATTAATTCACATCGCTAACGCAATACTATTTTTCTTTATCGTGAAGCTAAGCCCCATGAGGAGCCTACAACATGTACGAAAGAAAAGGAAGAGGAATGCGCCCGTAACGGCGAAGTTTGCGATGACAAGGAAGGAAAAGTGAAGTGCATCGGTAAGACATCACTTCGAGTCATAAGAAAAGCTATTTTTCTCTTTTTCTGGTGGGAATGATGCTAGTAAACTGCAGTATGCTCTGTTATTTAAAAAACTTTGCATTAAGCAATACATGCGAATTAATTCACATCGCAATACTATTTTTCTTTATCGTGAAGCTAAGCCCCATGAGGAGCCTACAACATGTACGAAAGAAAAGGAAGAGGAATGCGCCCGTAACGGCGAAGTTTGCGATGACAAGGAAGGAAAAGTGAAGTGCATCGGTAAGACATCACTTCGAGTCATAAGAAAAGCTATTTTTCTCTTTTTCTGGTGGGAATGATGCTAGTAAACTGCAGTATGCTCTGTTATTTAAAAAACTTTGCATTAAGCAATACATGCGAATTAATTCACATCGCAATACTATTTTTCTTTATCGTGAAGCTAAGCCCCATGAGGAGCCTACAACATGTACGAAAGAAAAGGAAGAGGAATGCGCCCGTAACGGCGAAGTTTGCGATGACAAGGAAGGAAAAGTGAAGTGCATCGGTAAGACATCACTTCGAGTCATAAGAAAAGCTATTTTTCTCTTTTTCTGGTGGGAATGATGCTAGTAAACTGCAGTATGCTCTGTTATTTAAAAAACTTTGCATTAAGCAATACATGCGAATTAATTCACATCGCAATACTATTTTTCTTTATCGTGAAGCTAAGCCCCATGAGGAGCCTACAACATGTACGAAAGAAAAGGAAGAGGAATGCGCCCGTAACGGCGAAGTTTGCGATGACAAGGAAGGAAAAGTGAAGTGCATCGGTAAGACATCACTTCGAGTCATAAGAAAAGCTATTTTTCTCTTTTTCTGGTGGGAATGATGCTAGTAAACTGCAGTATGCTCTGTTATTTAAAAAACTTTGCATTAAGCAATACATGCGAATTAATTCACATCGCAATACTATTTTTCTTTATCGTGAAGCTAAGCCCCATGAGGAGCCTACAACATGTACGAAAGAAAAGGAAGAGGAATGCGCCCGTAACGGCGAAGTTTGCGATGACAAGGAAGGAAAAGTGAAGTGCATCGGTAAGACATCACTTCGAGTCATAAGAAAAGCTATTTTTCTCTTTTTCTGGTGGGAATGATGCTAGTAAACTGCAGTATGCTCTGTTATTTAAAAAACTTTGCATTAAGCAATACATGCGAATTAATTCACATCGCAATACTATTTTTCTTTATCGTGAAGCTAAGCCCCATGAGGAGCCTACAACATGTACGAAAGAAAAGGAAGAGGAATGCGCCCGTAACGGCGAAGTTTGCGATGACAAGGAAGGAAAAGTGAAGTGCATCGGTAAGACATCACTTCGAGTCATAAGAAAAGCTATTTTTCTCTTTTTCTGGTGGAATGATGCTAGTAAACTGCAGTATGCTCTGTTATTTAAAAAACTTTGCATTAAGCAATACATGCGAATTAATTCACATCGCAATACTATTTTTCTTTATCGTGAAGCTAAGCCCCATGAGGAGCCTACAACATGTACGAAAGAAAAGGAAGAGGAATGCGCCCGTAACGGCGAAGTTTGCGATGACAAGGAAGGAAAAGTGAAGTGCATCGGTAAGACATCACTTCGAGTCATAAGAAAAGCTATTTTTCTCTTTTTCTGGTGGGAATGATGCTAGTAAACTGCAGTATGCTCTGTTATTTAAAAAACTTTGCATTAAGCAATACATGCGAATTAATTCACATCGCAATACTATTTTTCTTTATCGTGAAGCTAAGCCCCATGAGGAGCCTACAACATGTACGAAAGAAAAGGAAGAGGAATGCGCCCGTAACGGCGAAGTTTGCGATGACAAGGAAGGAAAAGTGAAGTGCATCGGTAAGACATCACTTCGAGTCATAAGAAAAGCTATTTTTCTCTTTTTCTGGTGGGAATGATGCTAGTAAACTGCAGTATGCTCTGTTATTTAAAAAACTTTGCATTAAGCAATACATGCGAATTAATTCACATCGCAATACTATTTTTCTTTATCGTGAAGCTAAGCCCCATGAGGAGCCTACAACATGTACGAAAGAAAAGGAAGAGGAATGCGCCCGTAACGGCGAAGTTTGCGATGACAAGGAAGGAAAAGTGAAGTGCATCGGTAAGACATCACTTCGAGTCATAAGAAAAGCTATTTTTCTCTTTTTCTGGTGGGAATGATGCTAGTAAACTGCAGTATGCTCTGTTATTTAAAAAACTTTGCATTAAGCAATACATGCGAATTAATTCACATCGCAATACTATTTTTCTTTATCGTGAAGCTAAGCCCCATGAGGAGCCTACAACATGTACGAAAGAAAAGGAAGAGGAATGCGCCCGTAACGGCGAAGTTTGCGATGACAAGGAAGGAAAAGTGAAGTGCATCGGTAAGACATCACTTCGAGTCATAAGAAAAGCTATTTTTCTCTTTTTCTGGTGGGAATGATGCTAGTAAACTGCAGTATGCTCTGTTATTTAAAAAACTTTGCATTAAGCAATACATGCAAATTAATTCAAATCGCAATACTATTTTTCTTTATCGTGAAGCTAAGCCCCATGAGGAGCCTACAACATGTACGAAAGAAAAGGAAAGGAATGCGCCCGTAACGGCCGAAGTTTGCGATGACAAGGAAGGAAAAGTGAAGTGCATAGGTAAGACATCACTTCGAGTCATAAGAAAAGCTATTTTTCTCTTTTTCTGGTGGGAATGGTGCTAGTAAACTGCAGTATGCTCTGTATTTAAAAAACTTTGCATTAAGCAATACATGCGAATTAATTCAAATCGCAATACTATTTTTCTTTATCGTGAAGCTAAGCCCCATGAGGAGCCTACAACATGTACGAAAGAAAAGGAACAAGGAATGCGCCCGTAACGGCGAAGTTTGCGATGACAAGGAAGGAAAAGTGAAGTGCATAGGTAAGACATCACTTCGAGTCATAATAAAAGCTATTTTTTTTCTTTTTCTGGTGGGATGGTGATAGTAAACTGCAGTATGCTCAGTTATTTAAAAAACTTTGCATTAAACAATGCATGCGAATTAATTCAGATCGCAATACTATTTTTCTTTACCGTGAAGCTAAGCCCCATGAGGAGCCTACAACATGTACGAAAGAAAAGGACAAGAATGCGCCCGTAACGGCCGAAGTTTGCGATGACAAGGAAGGAAAAGTGAAGTGCATCGGTAAGACATCACTTCGAGTCATAATAAAAGCTATTTTTCTCTTTTTCTGGTGGGAATGATGCAAGTAAACTGCAGTATGCTCTGTTATTTAAAAAACTTTGCATTAAGCAATACATGCAAATTAATTCAAATCGCAATACTATTTTTCTTTATCGTGAAGCTAAGCCCCATGAGGAGCCTACACATGTACGAAAGAAAAGGAACAAGAATGCGCCCGTAACGGCCAAGTTTGCGATGACAAGGAAGGAAAAGTGAAGTGCATAGGTAAGACATCACTTCGAGTCATAATAAAAGCTATTTTTTTCTTTTTCTGGTGGGATGGTGATAGTAAACTGCAGTATGCTCAGTTATTTAAAAAACTTTGCATTAAACAATGCATGCGAATTAATTCAGATCGCAATACTATTTTTCTTTACCGTGAAGCTAAGCCCCCTGAGGAGCCTACAACATGTACGAAAGAAAAGGAACAAGAATGCGCCCGTAACGGCCAAGTTTGCGATGACAAGGAAGGAAAAGTGAAGTGCATAGGTAAGACATCACTTCGAGTCATAATAAAAGCTATTTTTTTCTTTTTCTGGTGGGAATGGTGATAGTAAACTGCAGTATGCTCTGTTATTTAAAAACTTTGCATTAAACAATACATGCGAAATAATTCAAATCGCAATACCATTTTTCTTTACCGTGAAGCTAAGCCCCCTGAGGAGCCTACAACATGTACGAAAGAAAAGGAACAAGAATGCGCCCGTAACGGCCAAGTTTGCGATGACAAGGAAGGAAAAGTGAAGTGCATAGGTAAGACATCACTTCGAGTCATAATAAAAGCTATTTTTCTCTTTTTCTGGTGGGAATGATGCAAGTAAACTGCAGTATGCTCTGTTATTTAAAAAACTTTGCATTAAGCAATACATGCAAATTAATTCAAATCGCAATACTATTTTTCTTTATCGTGAAGCTAAGCCCCATGAGGAGCCTACTACATGTACGAAAGAAAAGGAACAAGAATGCGCCCGTAACGGCCAAGTTTGCGATGACAAGGAAGGAAAAGTGAAGTGCATAGGTAAGACATCACTTCGAGTCATAATAAAAGCTATTTTTCTCTTTTTCTGGTGGGAATGATGCAAGTAAACTGCAGTATGCTCTGTTATTTAAAAACTTTGCATTAAGCAATACATGCGAATTAATTCAAATCGCAATACTATTTTTCTTTATCGTGAAGCTAAGCCCCCTGAGGAGCCTACAACATGTACGAAAGAAAAGGAACAAGAATGCGCCCGTAACGGCCAAGTTTGCGATGACAAGGAAGGAAAAGTGAAGTGCATAGGTAAGACATCACTTCGAGTCATAATAAAAGCTATTTTTTTCTTTTTCTGGTGGGAATGGTGCTAGTAAACTGCAGTATGCTCAGTTATTTTAAAAACTCTGCATTAAACAATACATGCGAAAAATTCAAATCGCAATACCATTTTTCTTTACCCTGAAGCTAAGCCCCCTGAAGAGCCTACTACATGTACGAAAGAAAAGGAACAAGAATGCGCCCGTAACGGCGAAGTTTGCGATGACACGGAAGGAAAAGTGAAGTGCATAGGTAAGACATCACTTCGAGTTATAAGAAAAGCCATTTTTTTTTTCTTTTTCGGGTGGGATGGTGACAGTAAACTGCAGTATGCTCAGTTATTTTAAAAACTCTGCATTAAACAATACATGCGAAAAATTCAAATCGCAATACCATTTTTCTTTACCCTGAAGCTAAGCCCCCTGAAGAGCCTACTACATGTACGAAAGAAAAGGGACAAGAATGCGCCCGTAACGGCGAAGTTTGCGATGACACGGAAGGAAAAGTGAAGTGCATAGGTAAGACATCACTTCGAGTCATAAGAAAAGCTATTTCTCTCTTTTTCTGGTGGAAATGATGATTAGTACACCACGGTATGCTTAGGGATTTAAAATACACTGCATTAAACAATACATGCGAATCAATTCAAATCGCAACACTATTTTTCTTCGTGCTGAAGCTAAGCCGCCTGCAAAGCCTACTACTTGTACGGAGGAAAAAAAACAAGAATGCGACCGTCAGGGAAAAGTGTGCGATGACGCGGAAAGAGAAGTGAAGTGCATAGGTAAGACATCACTTCGAGTCATAAGAAAAGCTATTTCTCTCTTTTTCTGGTGGGAATGATGATTAGTACACCACGGTATGCTTAGGGATTTAAAATACACTGTATTAAACAATGCATGCGAATCAATTCAAATCGCAACACTATTTTTCTTTGTGCTGAAGCTAAGCACCCTGCCAAGCCTAATACTTTTTCCGCACTAGAAAAATTGCTGAGCATGTGTGCGAAGGTATACCCAGGTGCCCCACAGAAATAGGCTGTGAAACACAACACATAAGTTCGTCGACAGCACTGAGGGGGTGGTATATTCTGTTCCACTTTAGTGAGGCAGAAAGTATATCGGACAGACTGGACGATGTCTGAACGAATGATTAAAGGAGTATGATTATGTTGTTTCAAAAGCAGTCGCTGGACACCATGGGATACATTGTTGAGATTGCGGATGTCGACTATTCTTTAAGAAATGCAAGATTGTGAGCAAAGATGGCAGCTAAATTACGCAAGAGATAATCGAAGCAGCTGAGATTCCGCATGTGGGATGTGTGTGCGTAAGCATGCCATCCGTCTCCCTTGGTCGAAAAGGAATAGATTTCCTCGCGCGCTGATCTGAAATGTATCATCGTCCCTTTTTTGTGATGTCGAGTGCAGCAAGAATGACCATGTGACAAAGCCGGCTTGGTATTGGTGGATGGCCTTGTTTGTAAAGTTTTTTGTTGCTCTCCCCCTTTGAGTATCTTCGTGTATTTATTCCGCTGACAAGGAATAAATCGATAGTTGCAAGTAGCGCTCTGTGGTTTGTTTCTCTTCTGTGTGTCTCGTCAAAATGCTGCGCAGTGTAACCTCAGGTATACGATCCGACGCTATCACGTCTGTAGGTCGTGCTTAAGTCGTACTTAACGTTTTTTCTCACACATTTTACTTTGATAAATTTAATTAGTTCACTAACGCCTCTGCGCCACGTGGAGGGTCCGCGTAGTCGGGGTGGTTTGGAATGATTTTCGGGGCCGCGGACGCCGGATTTCGCGTTAAAATGTCAGGCCCGCGTGAGACACGCAGCAGGGTTACAGCATAAACTGCAGGAGCTGCCTCCTCGTAGCTCGTTGTAATTGTTTGAGGATGCCTATTGCAAGTAGTGATCATGGAAATAAGTGATGTAATGTGCACGTATATACCTATCGCAATACAATGAGATAAGCGGGCGTCGACAGGGAGCTGGGGCTTTAGGTGCTATCTACGCAGCGGTCTTTTGAACCCGATGTTGCCTGGCTGCAGCCGCACGCGAAGCTCCACGCTTCGCTTCTTCAGCGCAAGTCCGCGCTTAGCAAGGAGGCGCCGTTACGTGCATCGAAGAGTCATGGCAGTCTGCGCAGTGCTATCGAGGCTATAGCCGGGTCATGCAGTGCTATAGCCGGGCC
>NC_051159.1:155631146-155681146 GCF_013339745.2 Dermacentor silvarum | reverse complement strand
TTCTCTGCTGCGCCATCTAATCGTTCAGCTGACCACGTTTTACTTGAAGGTTTCAACGTGTTGCGAACTTGCATGCACAACTCACAACAAAGTCAGTGAAAAGAAAAACGCCGCAATGTATGGAAACAGAATCACACAATGAGCCTGTGCTGTTTCCTTTGTATCTTATGATGGAGCAGGTGGCAACGTTATTTATTTTTAATAGGAGTACGTTGCGGATCATGGCCAGATATCAGCTTTTCTTAGCTTCAGGAACAGCCGTAAGCATAAATGTGGTGACACTGGAGATGAAGCTCTTTTCTTAAAGCAACACTAGTCAATCCATGAAACATGAAATATTTACTTTACGATATTTTAGGACATTATTTTCATTCACTTAGCGGCAAAACGTTGGTTATTACCACATAATGCTACGAAGACAGCTTCCCCTTTTTGGAATTTTATGTTGAAACCTAAGCACTGATATGCCAGTGTGACATTCCGGATTCGAAAGTATTTTCACATATTTGGCCTAAGTCGTCGCAGGTAAAATTTTCAAAGCTTGCTAGGTTGAGACTTTGGTTTTATTATATTTAACTAGACTCGGTAAATGCTGTCAAAAACCACATTCTGACGAGCTGATACAGGAATTTAACGTCAGTGTCTCCCACCCATCCTTTGTTTTATTGCGATAGCAATTATACGGACAATCCAGCAGCATATTTGCCGTCGCCGTGATGGTCCGTATCAAGTCCAACGACGATAACACCGTCGCCACGCGCCGCATGCTCTACGTGCGAGTAAAAGCATGCGAGGTGAGCCGACGATCGCGGCTCAATCTCGCGCGCGCAAAGGAGGAAAGTGGGGAGGAAGCCCGCCGTCTTTTGTCGCGCGCGAGTCACCGGGGGGGGGGGGGGGGGGGGAGGACAAGGGGGGGCTTCTACTCCGACGGCTGCCGCGTACAGAGTGGCCGAGCGGGCGCACCGCCTTGAAAGCGATCTGCGATGTGGAAAAAGTGCGCGGTCACGCGGGTTTCATCTTCCGAGCAATCTGTAATGTGGACAAAGTGCGTCGAGTGCTGGTACCTTCGTATGCGCTGTGCTTTCGACACTGAGTTCGCGTTGAAGCGAGAGACAGCACGAAGGTCATTCGCTCACTGCTGCCATCGCGCTTCCTCACTCCAGCGTTTTGACAGCGAGTTTCCGCGGTCATCTAGTTAGATGTGTTCATGTTTACCTGTGTGTGCGTGACACCGCGCTTGTTAATTTAGTTAGTAACAGAATGTTTACACGTTTACACGGCCGATAAAACTACTATCCTTACTTCGTATAGCTGTCTACTAATTTGCTATCGCACTCGGTGTTTCGTTTTCCGAGTGAAACTGCGACTTTCTTTTGCATGTTGTCTGATTTAAGAAGCCTCTTCTCTAGATAAGAGTAGCCATTTTGCTATGCAGATGCGCAATTTATTGTTTCACTTCTTTAATTTCGTCCCTTTAATTTACGTACTGATGCTTTCTTAATGGAAAAAAAACTTACAGTCTAGCGGCCGTAAAAACTCATCATGGATTGATGGCCATCGCAATCTCTGGAGTTCAATGTACACTCGGAAACAAATGATTGTCTGCCTGGATAAATATTTATAAAGATATGATTTCTATCTAGTGCACTTGGCCATTAGTTCAACACATGAACAAGGCGTCTTGATCAACATTTTAGGCATGTACAATCATCCACTTCAAGTGGATGTATATTGACAAAATACAAACCACAGCCAAATATTTCTTCTTCAAACAAATGTTCTCCTAATGCACTGGCAATGCATTTGTGTACCGAGAAATTATAAACAGTGAACAAGCAATATATGGCAGAGCCATTAAAAGGTTGAGTAAAAGTATCATATTGTTTGGTTGCAAAACTAAGGTACAGCAAAGCACAAATACTATGCGTTTAACAAGCATTTACAGGGTGGCTAATTTTAGGCAGGTAGCATTACCAGAATGCTAGATGAAGATGAACAAAGCAAGATGCTTTTCGATACATTTTACTTTTCAGGCAATGCACACATTAGCCACAAGCATACCGAAAAAACACATATAGTTCATAAAAGTAAATAAACAATAAATAAAAAAGTAAGCCTGGAATACAGTAATATTTTGAACACACGTCCGAAATAAATCCTAGATACTCAAGATTTGCTGCCACAAGCAGTTTATTCGCTTTGGCGAACACAATTTTTGTGAAAAAATTAGTCATCAAACGCATAATTAAATAAAATTCTTAACGTTATTGCTGTCCCAATTATGGCATATGTTTAAAATGAAAACGTTTAAGACAGTCGTATTTGAAGACAACTTTGAATCTCCTGGAGTGCTTCTGTTTTGAGATAGTCATCGTCAAATTTCACACTCAGATCCACAGCCATAAATGCAAAATCAGCTGTGTCAAATTTTATTATGAATTATTATGAATATGTCCGAACAGAAGCGTTCCAGGAGAACCAAATTGAAGTTGTTATCAGGCACAATTATCTTAACGTTTCAAATATAAACGTACACAATAAGCTTGACAACAAAAAAGCTAATTCAGAAATTTTGCTCACTATGCGATTCATCTAATTGTTCGCAAAAATTGTGTCCACCAAAGCACGTAAATTGCCGGTGAAAGCAGATTTTGCGTAGCTAGCATAGCGGTTTCATTAACTGTAATGTTAGTTTAACTTCGTAGATCCTGTAGATCTGAAACATGCCAATTGGGCCAAGTATAGTGTGAAACCTATCAAGAAAGGGGTCAGGCAAGGAGACACAATCTCTCCAATGCTATTCACTGCATGCTTAGAAGAAGTATTCAAGCTCTTAGACTGGGAAGAATTAGGAGTGAGGATCGATGGCGAATATCTCAACAACCTTCGGTTTGCAGATGACATTGTCCTATTGAGCAACAATGGAGAGGAATTACAACAAATGATTGAGGACCTTCATCGAGAAAGTGCAAGAATTGGGTTGAAGATGAATATGCAGAAGACAAAGATAATGTTCAATAGCCTGGCAAGCGAACAAGAATTCAGGATCGCCAGTCAGCCTCTAGAATCTGTAAAGGAATATGTTTATCTAGGTCAATTACTCACAGGGGACCCTGATCATGAGAAAGAAATTTACAGAAGAATAAAATTAGGTTGGAGTGCATACGGCAGGCATTGCCAAATCCTGACTGGGAGCTTACCACTGTCGTTGAAACGAAAAGTCTACAATCATTGCATTCTACCGGTGCTAACATACGGGGCAGAAACTTGGAGGTTAACAAAGAAGCTCGAGAACAAGTTAAGGACCGCACAAAGAGCAATGGAACGAAAAATCTTAGGAGTAACGTTAAGAGACAGGAAGAGAGCGGTGTGGATCAGAGAACAAACGGGGGTAGACGATATTCTAGTTGACATTAAGCGGAAGAAATGGAGCTGGGCAGGCCATGTAATGCGTAGGATGGATAACCGGTGGACCATTAGGGTTACAGAATGGATACCAAGAGAAGGGAAGCGCAGTCGAGGACGGCAGAAAGTCAGGTGGGATGATGAGGTTAGGAAATTCGCAGGCGCAAGTTGGAATACGCTAGCGCAAGACAGGGGTAATTGGAGATCGCAGGGAGAGGCCTTCGTCCTGCAGTGGACATAAATATAGGCTGATGATGATGATGGTGATGATGATAGTGTGAAAGGAGAAAAAGTGGTCGCCCACTACTCTAAGTAAGTCATGTAGCTTGTTTTCTTGCTCAACAGCTATTCTGGTTTCCCAGTGTAAGGCAGCACAACAAACATCTCAAAGCCCATCTAGGTAATTCGAGTGCATGGAGGTCATTCAAGAAACAGATAAAGTAGCGCACTACATAAAAAAAGAAAGAGCAAGCCGCGTTCCAAAATTTTACTCAGTTCCACCGCTTCAATAGGAAATGATTGCACGACTGGCCAAATAACTTTAGAACATCCTTCCTTCTTCTTCGTATGTTGTATGTATTTATTTATTAGCTTCCTCAATAGCTTTATTCATGTGCCAGGCATCACATTTGTTTTGCTATGAATAATAAGAGGAGTTTACGGGAGACTTCAACCTAAAAATCAAAACAAAAAAGCAACGATGAAACACTAGAAGAACAAGTGAAAAAGAAAACTTGTTCTGCACGTTCAATTGCTTTATGGCGACATTGTACAGTAATTTCCAGCAGTAGGGGATACATGACAGTGTATGGCATATTCCTGCCGTTCACCTGAGCACTTGCAGGCCATAAATTTTCTCTTACGTGGCTTCGTCTACTCAAATCGAGCCAACCATTGCTGCAGTTTGACTTGGTAGAAGGCCGGCCCGGCTAGTTGGAGCCTCAAAAGACATTGAAACAGGGCTATTGCTTAGCCTTCCACTATAGACATTGTAGTTTGTGTTTGTACTGCATGGCACCTCTCACCATTCTTATCGCAATGCTTTGCATGTGACACTTCAATAGCCGCAAAGATCCAGACGTTGTCATATGTAGTTCACCTTGGCAGAACAGCTACCCGCTAATACCCCTGCTTACGACACGAGAAAATGGCCCCATCCCTTCGAACACCCAACTATTTTCAAACATTACGCTGCTATGCAAGTTTCGACAGGACATTCCATGGGCCACCTCCTGTAGGCTGCCAACTGCACATTGCATCTTAAAGCGTGCTGGCTTTTACGATGTGAACTCTACCTACACCAGTTTAAAAGAATTCAAGGAGTGAGGACGAATTTCCAAGGCGGAGAAGCAGCAATCTTCGGAGCCGGCAATTCAAGGTGTATGTTTTTAAAAATAACAAATCTTCAAGGTTTAAAAGAGATTCACTATCTTCTCTTTTCAAAGAGATGCACTATCTTCTCTTTGATTTACATGTTCGTACACAATGTAATAGGCATAACCAACTACGAAGTGGAGCACTGTGAGTTAGATTTGTGAACATGTTGCAGCGTCTACAAAATACGTTAGTGCTACATGTTCTTTATTATCAAGTAGTGATGGTGATGGGGAAATAGCGCAAGCACATAAAACGTTGAAGGAAAGGCACGGATACAAGCACCATTTCTTTAAAGGAAGAAGGAGGAACAACGCTTAAAATAAGCAACAGAAGGAAACGCAAGCAGAAATTGTTTCAAATACACAAAGAAAGAATGCACAATTTTTTTTATTGCAACGGAACACTATTTGTGAATAAGGTCCGCTTCTGTACATAGTATGCACAGAGTATGCAGCAACACTTGTGTCATCTTTGTAAGCTTCCATTTCCGTTATTCCAGGAATTGTCCACATAGCCAGACTTCTTCTATGTTTGGCTCCTTAAAATGTAATTTCACCACAACAACCACAACATGAAGTCACCCCTGCTTGTCAAAGTCGGAAAAAGTGCGAAATACTTGGTTGAATTAATAAACTCATTTTAATGGCGTTTATGTAAAATGGCCTAACGTCCTTATGAAGCCAGAGCATACAAACACTCTAGGAGGTCTGTTCTGTTTATTACATGCGAACCACAAAAATGTTTTCACTGAAGGAAACGACTTAAAGATTTGAGTGAGACATTTCACTGAAAGATAAGGCAAAATTGTTGTAACTGTTCCGAGCAGATCTGCTAATTATCAGCCTTTATTTGGCAAATAACTCAAAATAAATTGAAACCCGGAGTTTAAACCCCTGCAACTATGACAACAAATATAGACGCCACAATACCAGAAGCTGCATGTGATAATGTTCTAAGGCATACAAGATCAATATGTTAATTTCCAGCTAACGTAAAGCTTCATCTAAGTGATTTTCATGCAGCCACTATTCAGTATAATTGTGATAGCTCTAGAGTCAGATGTCAACTTTGTTTATTTGATGCAGCTTTCTCAATTTTTGATATATATTTTTGTCATGGAGTTGTGAAGGTTATGCATCAACCCCATTTAGGTTTGTGTGCTCTTGTCCATTTTTTATTAAATTTAGGCAATCAAAAAAAAGTTTTTATTAAAGTCACTAGAATTTTACTTTTGTATTTGAGATGACTGTGGGTAAAATATTTGGGTAAAGGATTGTCACAATGCCGCACAACATACGTTTTTCTTCCAAAGTCTGCACATGCCTTTGGAAAAATAGATATTTAGCACGTAAACACAAATGACTGAAATAAAAATGCATCCATGTTATTTATTGATTGCTTTTTTAATTGTTAGTGTTCACCGTCACTGACAAGATTGTACCAAGTCTCAGAACGTGAATAAATTTTTATTTAACTATTTTTTACTTGCTTCTCCTCACAGGCAGGAAGGTGACCATTCGATTCAAGATTCCCAATTCTAATTCACGCCCTAAAAGAGAAACTGTCAACAACAGTACTAAGCCTTGCAACATGGACGAAGCGGAACTTGTTAAGATGGTGAGTTTGCTTATTCATTGCAGGAATAACGAACTTGTTCATGAAGGCATCGTCCTTGCTCCACGTCAACTAGAGGTTGAGTTGCCTTCCAAGGTTTTTTTTTGGCAACAGATACGAAATATGCCACATTGCTGCGATACACTGCCTTTCTAAGAAGTGTCATCCTTTTCTGATAGAATTTCCGCAATCATTCCATCTTCGCAATGCAAACATGAACTGGTCTCTTAGTCATGTCAAGGTGATTGCACTTCAAGAAAAGTATATGCGTAAAGTGAAAATAACGTACTCGACACAAAGCATGTGTTTTTACATTTGTAAATTGTTGTATTAACAAAAAATGTTTACGTTCAAAATCTAAACTGTGAGCTTTCTGGAAAGACTTGAAACGCTATCTTGAACATTTGCCTTTGTACAGACAAATTAACATCAGCCAGAGAAGTTTTTCCCCCGCATAGGCGTCTGCGTCAGCAGGCGTTTGGTGAGTTGCGACACCACGTACCCGAGCACATGAGGGTTGGACCCTCCCGCGTGTGGCCGTGCGCGGCTGAGCCATGTCTGGGGAAAGGGGGATCCTGGAGGTGAACCGATGCCGGGTGTTTAGACCTTTAAGGCCCCCCGGCAGAGGCAACACACCTCTTCGGCCTCTGCTTCATATAGACGGCACCCCTGGGCTGACTCACCCAGAGGAAATCGGCTGTTCCCTTTTGCTGTCCTCCTCTTAAACCTTCATCTTTCTCTCTCACTTTCAATCTACCCTGTCTTCTTTTCACTTCCTTTTACTTACAATTTCCCAGGCAGCTAGGGTTAATCTGTATGGGTAGCCAACCTTGGATATTCCATATTTGGTTATAGTGGTGGCATACAGTTGGCGTTTACAGGACCTGTCCTTTACAGATTCTGCAGTATCCCCTTGTTGGGCTCCATGGTGGGTGGCTGGCGCCACCGCCGAAACCTATTCCGCATACGTGGATAGTTCCTTTCCCGCACTTCCTGATCACCGCCAAAAACGGGGGCGCACTGAAGAAGCATTTCAATTTTTTGGCCACAAAACAAATTTTTCCGCGCTTTCACGTTATTCATAGTGAAAAGCCAGACAAGAGCGTAAGAGTTGCCTCACCTTTTCTCGTTGCGAAATGTTTAACCGAGACCATAGGACCAGGCTACAAGGCTACAAAGTTGGCAAGTGGAGATCTCCTGCTGGAACTCCGCGACAAAAGAAAGATGAAAAGTTACATACCTTAGTGTTTTTGGCAAAATACCGATAACCGTGACCCCGCACCGCACGATAAACACCACTCGTGGTGTCGTCTCAGATGATGATCTCATGGACCTAACCCAAGCTGAACTTCTAGAAGGCTGGAAAGATGAAAATGTGATCAATGTAAAACGAATTAAGATGAGGCGAGATGGCAAAGGGATCCAAACGAAACACAGTATTCTCACATTCGGTACAAGTGTTCTACCCGAGATCATATAGACAGGATACATAAAGATCAAAGTCAGGCCCTACATTCCGAATCCTCTCCGTCGCTTTAAGTGTCAAAGATTTGGCCAAAGTTCGCAGAACTGTCGTGGCTGCCTCACCTGTGCGAAATGAGCCCACGAACATGCATCCGAATCCTGTGAAAACAAACTGCAATGTGTCAACTGCGACGGCGAGCATGCCGCCTACTCGTGGTCCTCCCCGTCGTGGAAGAAGGAAAAAGAAATCGTCACAATCAAAGTCATAGAAAATATTTCGCTCAAAGAGGCAAGAAGGCGGGTATCATACCTGCCAAAGAACACCTTTGCCGAAGTGGCGCGTCAAGGGGGCAGCGACGCGACGGCTTCCGGCGGCTGTCCGGCCCACACACAGTGAGCCGGCAGTGACACCATCCGCCCCCTATGCGGCTGCAGCAAGTGCTGCTCCCCCAACTCAAAAGAAGGGTCCAACGACCTCCGGGTTGGTGGCCTCCAGGGCCTCGTCCCTCGAGGCGAGGCCTTCCCGTCAAACCAACCGCTGGCAAGAGCGCGTGTCCAGCGCCTCGCAAGAGGCGATGGACACAACAACCCGCCAGACGGCGCCGCCAGCGCCTAAGGAGCGGCGAGAATCTCGCGATCGCTCCAAAAAAGGAAAAGCCCGCATCGCAGAGCCCGACAAGGGCTCTGTAAGTTAAGTTAGTCTCTTTCACACCACAGCACAAAAAAAAACGCTTTCAACATGAATACACAAATAATACAATGGAACGTCAGAGGACTCCTACACAACCTCGATGACGTCAAAGAAATCCTACACAGGTTTAATCGTAAGGTGCTGTGTGTTCAAGATACACACCTTAAATCTACACAATCTAACTTTCTCCGGCAATATGCCATTTTCCGGAAAGACCGAGACGCTCTTGCGTCGTCCGGTGGGGTAGTAATAGTTGTAGACAAGTCTGTAGCTTGTCAACTTGTACCCCTTCAGACGGCCTTTGAGGCAGTGTCAATTCGGGCAATTTTAGGGGCGAAGCTCCTCAGGGTCGAGACTTGTCCCCCGTCGCGCCTTTGTAGCCACACTAGTACTCACCGCTCCCGCTCGAGGCGCAGCTGTGCTCTCGTTTGATTTGAATGGCGCCCACTGGATGGCGCTTTCTCTTTCGCCGGTCTAGGGTGCCTCGATGCCCAGCGCCGCCGTCCGGCGCTGGCATTGAGGCACCCTACGCCGGTCGACACTCAATGCGCTTCGATACTGCTACCCTGCTACTATGAACACCGAAGAAGACTCGTTTGCGGTGCTCGCTCCACTCGCTCCTTGACGCGCTTCCTTTCTCTTTCGCCGTTCGACACTCAATGCGCTTCGATACTGCTACCCTGCTACTATGAACGCCGAAGAAGACAAGGCGGCGGCGAAGTGGAGGGCTCGCAAAGCGGCTGCAGCGCGTGCTCGCCGTCAAGACCCTGCGGTGACAGCTCGCGAAGCGGAAGCGGCCCGGGCTCGTCGACAAGCCCCGTGTTCCCGCAAATTCCCGCAAATTCCCGACAAGCCCCACCACACCCCCGTGTTTCTGTGACACATCTTTGTATGATGATCGAGTGGGCAAAATCTGTGGAGGATTCACGGTTTACCACATTACCTCCGGAGCTTCGCCCACTCATCATCATTGACTTCGTAGATAATGGCGATCATTTTTTAATAAATTGGTCACTGTATGTTCTATATACATACCCCCACACTATTTTCTCGGAAAAACTGAGTTTTATAATCTTGTTCATCAGCTTCCGGAACCCTATCATACTTGTGGGTGATTTTAACGCTCACAACACGTTATGGGGAGATTCCCGATGTGACCCAAGAGGTCGTCTTATAGAAAACTTTCTTTTGAACTCTGGTGCGTATCTCTTCAATGGGAAGGAGCTAACATATTACAATCTTATCATAATTCCTACTCATCAATAGACCTGTCAATTGGCTCTGCCTCTCTTTTCCCCGATTTAGAATGGCATGTGCTCAAAGATCCATTTGAAAGTGACCACTTCCCAGCGGCACTGGACTTGTTGAAACAACATGACTCCCTTCCGCATGACCCTCGCTGGAAACTAGCCGTCAGCTGACTGGAAGTGTTTGAAAGAATCCACATACTTATCACGAGATTTTATAAGTAATCTTAGTATAGATCACGCTGTATTATATTTTACCGCTTTTATTGTTGACGCTGCAGAAAAGTTCATCCCTCAAACAAAAGGTCGTTCACGCGGAAGACGAGTTCCCTGGTGGAACGAGGACTGCAGACAAGCTCGGAAAAAGCAAAACAAAGCATGGGGCATTCTGCGCCAATACCCAACTGCAGAAAACCTTCTTCATTTCAAACAGTGCAAATCACAGGGAAGGCGCACGCGACGGCAGGCCTAGGAAAGCAAGCAGGGAGAGGTTTCTGTTGGGAATAAATTCGTATACCCAAGAAACAAAAGTGTGGAATGCGCTCAGAAGGTTAAAGGGGCAGGAACTGCATCTGCTGCCTTCGGTAAATAATCAAGGAAACAGGTTGGAAGACCAGGCAGACGCTCTCGTAACACATTTTCAGTATGTATCTAGCTCCACGCACTATACACATACATTCCTTAAACACAAAGAAATAGAAGAACGGAAGACACTGGACCACAAATGCAGAGGAAACGATCTATACAACCGTCCTATTCAACATTGGCGAGCTTAAAGCAGCATTGAACGCCTGCAAAAGCTCTGCGCCGGGAGCAGACAGGGTTATGTATGACATGATCAAGAACATGCACACGGACACACAGATAACATTGCTCGCACTTCTTAATCACATTTGGGCAGCCGGACACCTTCCAGCGGCATGGAAGGAAGCTATTGTTGTCCCAGTTTTCAAACAGGTAAAGACCCATCCTTGGTAACAAGAGACCGTCCGATAGCACTTACAAGTTGCTTATGTAAGCTTTTCGAAAAAAAAGTTGTCGCAGTTTCACCTGAAAGGCGAAGCATCAATTGCGATAGCAAACTTGTAGAGAGCTATACGGAGTAATGATATTAGCTTTATCAGCTGTATAAACTTGGACATGCAGCAGCATCGGCAACACGCAGAACTGTTGTCGACGCCATCGGCGTTTTGCCCGCGTTCGCTCAAAATGCGTGCGGCGTTGGTGACTGTTGCCGGAGCCTCTGATATAAATAGGCACTGCGTGCCGCAGCTAAACGTCGCCTCCCTTCCCTCCCCCTCCCCCACGGCCTCTCGCTCGTCGGAAGAAGGCGCGTTTGCTCTACATACATGGTGATTGTGAAGGAGAACAGAGACGCCTACTTCTGCAGCCCTTAAGCGAGCACGGCGCAGAACGCGCGTTTGTTCTCCGCCGTGCGTTCACTCCCCGTGAAAGACGCGCCCCTCGAGCCCTTTCACTCGCACATACAGCGTTCGGCGCGCGGCAACGATTTCTTCTCCAAATGACGTCATACGGAACCTCACGGCGACGGCGACGGCGACGGCGACGCCGACAGCAGAAATCTGCTTTTGAGTGTCCATATAATTGCTATCGCAATAAAAAATGATAAATCGCCGTCTTTTGCATTTCCTAGAATCAAACAACATGCTTGATCCCTACCAGTGTGGATTTCGGGAAGGCCGGTCCACAACCGACCATCTTGTGCACATTGAAGCAAACATACGCGATTCATTTGCTCACAAACAATACTTGTCAGCTTTTCTCGACATGGAAAAGGCCTATGACACCACAGGGCACTATGGCATTATCAGAGACTTATCAGGAATGGGTACCCGTGGCAACATGCTTAGCATAATTGAAAGTTATCTCTCACACCGTACTTTCCCAGATAGAATAGGTGATGCCCTCTCTAGGCCATTTACACAGGAAACTGGGGTACCGCATGGTGGCGTACTTAGCTGTACCCTTTTTATTGTTAAAATGAGCTCTTTACGTTCGTTTATCCCACAAGATATGTTTTACTCAGTATATGTAGATGATGTGCAGATTGGATTTTAATCGTGTAACATCGCAGTCTGCGAGCGACACACGCAGTTTGGATTGAACAAAGTCTCAACATGGGAAAATCAGAACAGCTTCAAGCTAAATCCACAGAAAAGATCCTGCATCCTCTTTACAAGGAAGAGGGGTCTTGTCCCAGAGCCCAGTATCCAGCCCAATGGTCAGCGCTTACCTCTGAACACACACATAAATTTCTTGGTGTCTTACTTGACTTTAAACTTACATTCATTCCACATATAAAGTATTTGAAAGCCAAATGTTTGAAAACAATGAACATTCTTAAAATTCTTGCGCACACGACATGGGGCAGTGACAGGGGCTGCTTAATGAACCTGTACAGGAGCATCATACGGTCACGTCTGGACTATGGGTCTGTGGTGTATCACTCTGCCGCTCCAAGTGCATTGAAGATTTTGGATCCCGTTCACCATTTAGGCATTCGCCTGGCCACAGGCGCCTTAAAAACAATCCTATGCAGAGTTTATAGGTAGAATCTAATGAGTGGTGACTCCACCTGCAAAGAACATATATAAGCTTCATGTATTTCCTCAAAGTGCAATCTAATCCTAAACACCCGTGTTATAAAACGTGTTAATGATTTGAAGTCTGCCACGCTATTTCAAAACCGACCTTCAATGAGAAAGCCTTTTACACTACACGTGCGGGAGTTGAGCGAGGAAATGAATGTCCCACTATATTTGCACCCACTGATGGCTCCAGCAAGGCTGTTGCCACCGTGGCTGTGGCAAATGATAAAATGCCACATGTCATTTGTCGAAGTTACAAAGCACGCTCCAGTGGAATACATTAGAATGCACTTCCGAGAACTTCAGTTAAAATACTCAGGCCCAGAATTTTATACTGACGCATCAAAGTACAATGCTGGCGTGTCTTATGCAGCAATTGGTCCATCTTTCTCAGAATCTGATGTATTGCACCCCGAAACAAGTATCTTTTCCGCGGAGGCATACGCAATAATGTCGGCTGTCAAACACATAAAGGCATTAAAACTCGAAAAAGCTGTCATAGTTACAGACTCCCTAAGCGTAGTAAGAGCTTTAGTGTCTCTACGGAAACATAAAAATCCAATAATCAATTACATTTACTCATCTCTGTGTACTATGTACGCATCTAACCAATATATCGTGATATGCTGGGTGCCAGGGCACAGAGGCATAGTGGGCAGTACGCTTGCAGACGAACTTGCTACATCCATAACTACGAGAGCCTGTAACTCTACCGTACCAATCCCTCCCACAGACTTGAAGCCTTTCTTGCGCAATAAGCTGAGAAACTTTTGGCAATCCATCTGGGACCGTGAAACCTCCAATAAACTTCATTTAATCAAGCCGCACCTACGATACTGGCCTTCGGTAACAAAATCGCGACAAACTGATGGCGTGCTTTGTCGACTGCGAATAGGACATTTTCAGGGCACTCATTCTTAGACTGGTGGTGAACCTCCTCTCTGTGGTAGGTGTGGTGAGAGGCTGACCGTGGTGTGTCGGGAACTAGAGGCTCAACGAAATAAGCACTTTCCTATAGCACAGCGATGCCACATTCCCCCTCATCCGGTATTGTTTCTTGGAGCAGAACCAATTTTTGACGCTAAATCAGTTTTACAATTTTTGCAAGATGTCGACTTATTGCGCGTTATAAGCCCACGTCACTCGTAGCGCGTCCTCTTAACGGAGGCTGCTGCTACGATAGTTGTGACCTGTATGGCACATGCCTCCAGGTCCTTGTGCTTAAGGGCCCTGATGAGGTACTAGTGCTACCTCATTTAGTATATCACCTCTTCTTAATACATTGTTTCTTCATAACATGTCATGTACCATCGTCAACTTTTAATGCATATATAGTTGCGGCCAATTCAACGAATCTTTTAGGCCTCTATACAGCCATGCTTAATCCACGTCTTAATATTAATTATTCATCCACCAATAGCAGCCTATTACCATAGCATTGGCACTCTTTGGCCACATCTGGCCCTTGCGCCAATAAACCCCAATAATAATCATCATCATCAGAGAAGTTTTTCATGAAACGCCTTTATCTCTTACCGTAAAGCACCAAATCTTATTTTCGGTGCTTCTATGTTTTAACGTTTTCTTTTAAGACGTATTAGACCCAACGTATACCGTGATACAGAATATTATAACCTGATGACTGATATACTTTGAATGGTTGTATAGTAGTTATAATAGTTCAGCCAATTTTCGGAATTGTTATGTGAAACTTCAAAGAAGCACATCAAAAAACATGAATGAAAGTACGAGAAAGGGAACCGAGGAGCCCGATTTTTATTCATTATATCATAAGAAGCCAATAAACAAAGACACCAAGAACAACATAGGGGAAATTACTTGTACTTACTAATTGAATTAAAGAAATGATAAATTAATGGAAATGAAAATAGATGAAAAAAGTCACAGACCTCCACGGCACACGCAGCACAGTCACAGCGTAAGCTGGTGGAGCGGCTCAAGAGTAGCTCCAATTTCGGCGCCACACACACCAGGGTGTTCGCGACAAAGTCTCTTCGCCTCGTTTTGACAAGAACGATCTGAACTGTTCGCCCGGTGTCGACGGCGAGCTGCGGCTGGTAATGCTCTCTTCACAGCAGTCTGCTGAGCCCGGTGATGCCTGGTTGTAGCCGCGTACGTAGCTAGCTCTACGATTCGCTTCTTCAGCAGCGGTTCGTACCTTGCGAGGAGACGCCATAACGTGTACCGAAGATGTATCCAGAATACGTGGCACACATCTCACATCAGAATAGCGTTGATTGCGCGCCTCGTCTGAATCGCATCTCGTCGTCTGCGCCTGCGCACACTGCGTTTGCAGGCACCTTAACTAGATGGCGCCACCATACTGGCGAAGAGAGGGAAAAGGCGACACGAGAAGGCGAAAGCAGTTGGGGACAAACTAGACAAATTTAAGTTCAAAGTACGGTACAGCACGTTTCTGCTATTTCAGAAAAATCAACATGCTGGAAAATGTCAAGCGGACAACTGACACAAGGCGTGCAGTAACATTTACCATCAACTCACCTGTTTCGTATTGCACTAAACGCTGAAGGGAATAAACATTCCCGTCAACATCACCTCTAATTACCGTCGATCAAAGCAAACAACACAGAGAGGTTCACTTAGGTCGATTCTCACAGTGCGTGGGATCCGCATATTTTTGTCAACGAGCATATATTTCTAAGAGTCGAACTGGCGAAACACAACTATTCAAATCAATGAATGACTGACACCACGCTTTTCAATCTTTACGCAGAGTTGATGCGTACTTGTCGACATCGCGAAGGCTTCTGACAAAATCCGTCACTTGTGCCTAAACGGCGAATTGGCAGGTCTCAAAATAAATATGAGGATTATTACATGGATCAACAGTTGTGTTAACTAACCGCTACCAATTAGCTCTCACGAAATAACATTTCTACCATTCATTCACGCTAAATCTGAGTACCACAGGGTGCCTTGCTAGAGCCTACTTTTTTTTTCGTAGTTTATATTAATGATATTATTAGTAGTCTGTGCTCCACAGTCATACATGCTGATGATTGCGTGATTTATAGACAAATTACTAGTGCTGTGGATACTACCTACTTAGCCTGATTTAGACAAGCTTGGTAAATGATTGAACGCGTGGCAAATATAAATTACCAGTCACTAAAACAAAAGCCATTGAACTTACAAGAGCTGTCTAGTTATAACTACACATGAAAAGTATGCCTATAGTCTCAGTATGTATAGTAAAGTATTTGGGTGTAAATTTGTCATCCCGTCTGACACGGAACAGCCACGCAGACGCAATAGTTAGCAAGGCCTTCGAAACACAGCTTTGTAAGGCGCTATTTGCCTTCGGCTAAATCTGCCACTAAAATTTGTGCTTATACCGCTTTGGTAGGCTCTAAAATTGAATACGCATACCTCATTCGGAATCCGCAATCCTCATTTAGCTTGTTTTCTTGTTTAGTGGACTATGTTAAGAAGTTGTGTTACCTTGTTTTATTTATTGTAGTGCACCTTCCATGTAACGCTCACGGCCTTTCAGGGTACTTGAGTAACAAGGAAGTGCAGAGATGAGCTTGCCCAATTAAATACGACAGCATTGTGTCGTCAAAATAAGTGTCTGCCGATTTCCCAGAACGCACGACGTCTCACACGCCCTGTTGTGATTCATTGATCCTGTGTTGAAGTAGAACTCTAAAATCAGACATGTAAGAATAGCGTACAGTGAAACATTTTAAAATGGGCATGGGTACTACAGCCCGTTCTCCTATGAATTTAAGTTTCCAATTTCATGCAACAGGAGAAAGAAAGACAGAAAAGAAAAGGTTGAACCAATTTGTCATGTAGGTACCTGGTACAGGATGTTTCAAACCATTTAATGCAGCTATTGCATAATCAAGTTCGCTGGAGCTGAACATAGCGATACAACCTCCCGTTTCATTTGCTGTTCATATCTATGTTTCAGCTGAAGGAGAACGTGCCTAACGTTGACGAAAGTACTATCGTGTGCAAGTAAGTAAAATTTACATTTTGTTGCTGACATCATTATTATGCACGTTCTAATGCCTTACTGAGTTGAAATTCTGCCTGTATTTTCCTATGTTTCGGTCAATTGTATTCCGTTACTGAACTTAGTCTTTTTTGCATTACTTTCGTTACTTAAGGTTTCTGGAGGTGTGCGAACAGCAGTGCCAGATATGAATCGAATTGAACGACAAATAATTTTCAAGCAGTTCGCGAATAATGTACGAGATTTCTTACGTCCTGGTATTCACAACAATTGAAAGTGTGTCATTACACTGACATTATAAAGCATGCTTTATCAAAGCACAAAGGGACCAACAGGAATAGCTATGGAAATTGTTCTAAAACTTAGGGCTATTCGGAGCATACACGGTCATGCGTTATCCTATAAAGATTATAAAGGTGAAAGTTTGGCCCAAGTAATATCCTGTGTACCTTCGGAACTAAACTACGCATGCGCGTCGCCTGCGGTGACGGCAGAGTGAAAAGAGCCTTTCTCTCAAGTTCGAATGGTCATGGCAAATGGTGTCACTATTGATTAAAGCATGTTACAATGAATGCCGTATCTAAACAACATTTTATTGCGAGTGATTGTGTTTAGATAGAAAAATCTGGCTGTCTGAGCAACGCAGCGCGCTGTAGTACATTACGTGCATTGTGAATGGGAGGCATCTTTGCTTCAACTTCATGCTTGATCATGTATAGTCGAAGACATAAGTTTCAAAAAATATTCGAATTTTCGAGCGGCGAGTATTCAATTGAACGACCCAATCAAGTAGTGTCTATTATATTCCAGGACCCAATCGAATACAACATTCAATTCGTTATTTGAAAGTTTCCAATATTCGTAGACCCGTATAAAATTTCACATGTGCTGTATTCCAGTTTGTACTAAAACCACTTACTTGTGTTGCCTCATACATATTATGAATTGCATAAATAAATACAAATGATGCGGAGCTCCAGTTAGTAATATGCACTTCAGTAATATTTCACTGACGCTGTTTTTACCGTAGGGCAGTTGTGTACCTGTCCTAATAATAAAGCAAGTGTCACCTTTATCAACTTTTTTAATGTAATACAACAAACACTACATTGAAATAACACCTAGGAGAATGCTGATAATCTGAGAAACCACAGTGAGCGGGAAACCATATTCAACTGGAGAAAAGAAAACGTTTTTTTATTGTTTCTTTCAGGAAATTTTGAAGAATATTGAAACTTCCTTAAAATAGTTTATTTTCATTATTCCAGTAATAAAACAATTTTTTACTTAAGTACATGCGATAATTACGCAGAGAACGCAAAGACAATGGAATGAGCGCCTTTTTCTCATCTACGAAAGATTCCCAATCTGATATCTGCAAAAAAAAGTCACTCTGTGTACGAGCCACTCACTGGACACATTCGCATTAGAATCAGTCGAGGCTCCTTCCAAAGTCCAATTTAGTTGTACGTAGACGAGTTTTCGAGCTCGTTTATTTGTGAGTTTCTTGCAAAGCTTGTTAAGAACATTTCTAAATAAAGACCAGTTTAGTTCACAACTGGCAGATGGTGAAGGTATCTGCAGCAGCCTAGACGCTATAGGGGTCAGCGGCTGATTAGTGCAAAGGCTTTGCTATCATGTTGACGTTTGCGGTGTCCCAGACGCACGTTCTGGGCACAAACTCAGAGGGCATCCCATATTTTGCTGTTTGAAAGTTACGCCAAGTTTTGACAATGAAAGCGAAAGCAAATGATGAAGACACTTGAAAACTGTGCTGCAGTTTTCTCGTCGTTGTCGTAGTCACTTCTAAGATCGTATACTGCGCCGGGTGCGCAGCAGAGAATGGCAAGTATTGCTGTGTGCGGAAATATTTTTCTGTGCTGAAAAAAAAAACATTTTTTCCCAATATTTACCGGCATTTTTCCCGGAATTTACATCTCTACACCCTACACATCTTGTGTGAGAACACACAAAATGCAGTGAAACTGTATGATCAAATTAACATACATTTTGCATGTGATCGTGCGAAAAATCCTAAATATAAGTAGACGGTACAAGATGTAGGAAGTATGTTAAATAAAATTATCATTTCCGATTTATCGCTTTTTTTTCTTTTGCTACTCTTCCGACTAAATCACTCGTTCTTTCACACTCAAATTTCACAAAGATGTATCCTTTCATGGTGTGTTTGTTCTATGGCACGTTTGGGTACAGTATTGTCCTGTTTCATTTGGAATAAATCAGAAGTGTGCGGTCATCTGCGGCTATCTGCGGTTATTTCCGATAAGACAATGTTATTTTTCTCATACATAGATGGATATTTGAGCATCCCCTATGAAGCAGGTTTGCGGCTTGTACCAACAAGCTTGTTAACAATGGCACCGTCTGTTGACATATTAGTAAGCATGTAAGCTTTCTAATACGTCAACTGATGTCATGCGCTTTACTTTAGTATCGTTGTGTAGAGGAAAGAAGCCATTACTTGACCATGCATTTGTCTCATGTGCAGACGGCACCCTTGTCGCGCCACGCATGACGCAATCGGAACTAAATGGGAGCTCTACAGTACGTTTGTCCATCCGGGCAGAAATGGTCGCGTTTGAGAGCCTATGCCATAGTAGATATAATTTATCAAACTAAAACTTGCGTTCATCAGAGGTTATAAGCCCTACGAGTGTGTGCAATATGTTGAATTTTTTTCATCTTTCCAACAGAACTACTATATCTGTTTTTGGTGCAGTTACGGATTTGTGAAGTTTGTGCATTTAGTTTTCAAGCTTACCAATTTTGAGCTATTTTATTTCGATATATTATATATATTGCGACAATTATATGGACACTGCAAGCGCATTTCTGCCGTCGCCGTGAGGTTCTGCATAAAGTCCGACGGCGATAAAATCGTCCCCGCACGCCGTACGCTGTGTGTGCGAGTGAAAGCTTAGGAGGGTAAGTCAGCAATCGCGGCTCAATGTAGCGAACGCCATGAAGGAAGGCCGGCCGGAAGGGAGCGGTCTTTCGCGCGCGAGGCACGGGGGCGAGGCGACGGAGAGGGATGGGGGGTTGTGTTCTGCTCCGTCGGCTGCTGCCTACAGCGCGGCCGTGCGGCCGCCGTATATTGAAAGCGATCTGCGATCTGGGCCAAGTGCGCGCCCGCGCGGGCCTCATCTTCAAAGCGATATGCGATGGGACAAAGTGCATGCGCAGAGTGCTGGTAGCTTCGTATGCGCTCTGCTTTCGACGTTTAGTTCGCGCCGAAGCGAGACAAGAGACAGCGTGAAGGTCAATTTGCCCGCTGCTGCTGGCGCGCTTTCTCACCTGGCGTTTTCACAGCGAGTTACCACGGTAATCGAGAGAGATGTGTTCATGTTTACCTGTGCGCGCGTGACACCGTGCTTGTCTATTTAGTTAGTAAGCGAATGTTGACAACTTTATACCGTCCATTAAACCGCTACCCTTGCTTCGTATAGCTCTCTACTAATTTGCTATCGCAATCGATGCTTCGATTTTCGGGCGAAACTGCGACTTTCTTAAGGTAAAATATTTCAGTCCTTAAACGAAAGTTCTGCTTCCTACAGTCACTAGAATTTAACTTTCAACCAATTTCAAGGTCTAGCGGTCATCTTATAAAAGCATTTCTGCGTTTTGGATGTATTTGAATAGCCGGCATCGGAGTTCACCCTGAGCTGAAGCTCCTTCTGAATTCCTTCTCGTGTGCTCCAACACAAGCAAAGTCATCCCATGCACAACATCAGCATAGCATGTACATAATGTAAATATGCAGGCACATAACATAGTATCTACATTTATGTACCATCACAAAATGTCAACACATTTATCATTAACACAAGCACCTACATCAAAAAAAGCTACATGTCGACCTATTCCCACAGTGCTAAGATCCGCACAACATTTTATATTTGCTTCGTTATAGTCATCTTCATCAAATTTATATGTACCATAAGATGAAAGACTCTGCTAGATCAGCCGACTCCAAATCCCATGCTTGCAAATTTTTATTATTATTATTATTATTATTATTATTATTATTATTATTATTATTATTATTATTATTATTATTATTATTATTATTATTATTATTATTGTAAAGCGCCTTTTATTGCATTTTTGAACGCTGCAGGAGGACGAGGAAACAACTTTATTAAGAGCCATTTCAGGGCTTGTCGGCTGCGACCTCTTCCGCCCAGGCAATGATTCCTTTTTGCAGCTTTTCTACTGGGGACCGTATTAGGGTCTCCCATGTCGTTTCTGAGGGAGCTGGCAGATGCTCTCTGGGTGGAGGAAGGACCTCGCATTCCCAGAGGATGTGTCTTTAAAGCATAACTGCGAGTCGACCTAGTTGGAACAGATCCATGTTCTTAAAATTTTTGTGCGCAAACAAACAGGGACGAAGAAAATGAGAATACAAGGACGAGCGCTTTCTAACAACTGGTTTTATTTTCGAAGAACCACCTGCTTTGTGTTCTCCTTTACTTAGTCCGTGTTTGTTTGCGCACAAAAATTTTAAGAAAATGTCTCTTTTTTTTTTGCTATGGCATTTTTGTCGCAGTTTTTGCATATCGGTCAACCTCCCCATCCGTGAAGATCGCTAAGCGATGAGAAGTGGTAAGGGTGTTTGAATTCGGCGGAGGATTGTGGCCTGCGCTCTAGTAAGGTTGCAGTGTGATATAGGGTATATTCTCCTGTTCTAGTTATATAGGTTGGTAAGTTCGTTGGAGGAAGTCAGTACCCCTCCCATCGGGGGGTACAGTTCGAAGGAGAGGGCGACCTGGTTTGTTAACCCTCGGGCCACTTTATGCGCTTCCTCGTTGCTGGGATTTCCCGAATGAGCGGGGACCCAGACAAGATTGGTTTTTGTTCTGCCTTCCTGATTGAAGTCTCTCAGGATCTTGGCTGTATTTAGTCCCACACTGCCCCTCATAAAGCTGAGAATAGCGCTCTTAGAGTCGCTAAGGACAGTATGGGTGGTTGGGTTTATGATGACCAGCACTATGACCACTTCTTCGGCCTCTGATTATTGCGGCTCTAGTTGAGGCCACATTTATGATTCTAGATTCTCCGTCCATGGCACTTAGGGTGTATGTGTTGTGTCCCTGGTTGGCGGCATCAACGAAGACCGCCGTTTGGTCTTGTTCGTGATCTTCGTGTAATTTGTCTGCCCTGGCTTTTCTCCTGGCGTCGTGCCTGCCCACCAGAGTGTTTTGGGGTATTAGCTTGATTATTAGGTAATGTCTGATTGCGGGAGATAGTGGTAATTTGCCTTCCATGGTGTATATGGGTTTAATGTTAAGTCTACTCAGGATGTGTAGTCCCGTCATCGTTGTCTGAATGCTGCAAGGCCGACTGCGTACTCACGAGCTCAGAATCCTTGGTGGCGCCACTACGCTCTCCTCGTCTTCGCTCGCTCTTCCAAACGCTAATATGTAGTAATTATGGCTGGAACCTTCACCATCCCATGATAGAGTTCAACCTCCCTTGGTACCCGTACTGTCACTAACACACCACCGGTTATCTGCTCTGCACATATTACATACCCTTCCCAACTTACATTCTTCATTCTAATCTCATCTTGAAACCGGTTACCAGTATTTACTCTCCCTACTGCTGGATTCTAGTCTCTTAAAGTTATCCATATGATTTTCCATTCCATCGCTCGTAACATAGTTCCTATAGCATCCTCTCAGGCTTCTAGATATTCGTTACCAAACACCTGTACCTAATAACACATAACGTTTCAAATACTACTTAGGAGCAAAACCTGTGAACTGTGGAATGAAGTTATGTTTTTTAACGCGACAGCGAAAATCCGGCGTCCGCGTCGCTGAGGGCATCAGTGTCGGCGTAAGCATCGGCGTCTGTGGCGGAGAAATTCATCCCGAACCACCCCGACCACACAGGCCCTCCGCGTGGAGTAAGGAGTTAGTGAACAAAATTTTAATTGGTCAAAGTAAAATCCATCAGAAAAATCGTAAAATACAAGTAACTACAACCTACACGCATGGCAGCGTCGGATTGTAATTTGAATGTAGGAGAAAACATAATTCTGTTAAGAGGAAACTCAAACACAAATGCCTTTTCCAGCATTTCTACCATAACAACAGCGGCGCGCTCGGGTATGTTACTTGCAAAAACACCATCCAGATGGCGCTTGCCTCCTCGGCAGCGTAAGTTTCCAGTGAGTTTACGGCAGCGTAAAATGGTAACGGCACGCACAGGCGAAGGTGGAGAAAAAAGAAAGCTGCAGTTGCCAGGAATCCTGACAAGCACTCAGGGATCTTTGAGTGCTATCATGTTCCACTTTTAAAGGCGAAGCTTAAGCGTTCTCCATTTTTTTAATTCTTAAACCCATTAATGACCTCCTGTTGATCTGTTGGATCAGCAAATAGCCAATCTTTTAAGGAGGTAGGTAACCTAATGAATCTTGACTGAGGGTGCTATTGACGAATGAAGTGAAGTACTCGTTAAACTTGTTGGCTAATACTGTGCCCTTGCATATTTTCTTGTTAATTAACTGCTTGCCAATATCAACAGTTGCTCATTTAGAAGAAATGATATAATTAAGTTTATTTCATATGTTTAGAGTCAAAACAACCATCGAACATCATGAAGTAATTACTATGTTTAGCTTGCTTTTCTATTTTAGATAATTTCATTCTGTAAATCCTAAATTCGTTAAATATACTCACATCTTCCATTGCCAGAAATACCTGATATAACCTATTTTTTTCTTTAATGATATTAAGTACCCTGGAAGTGATCGAAGGTCTGCAGGCACACTTTGGCCTCTTTAAGGTCTTATAAGGAAAGCGTTTTCTGTACACAGAGCACAAAGTATTAATAAAGATGTCATACGCGAGATCGGCGGAGCTACAAGATATGTTGCTCCACTTTAATGTATTAGCTTCTTGTTAAAAATGCGTGGCCATCGCAACATGACTCCTTTCATTAAGTGGTATCTCTAAGCGGGCAAAGTATACGGGCAAACAATCGCTTATCACGGCATCGAGAGCCCCTGCCTGTAGTGGATGCATGTAACTACTTGTGATGAACAAGGCTAGGAGAGCAGAACTAGCAGTGGTAATGTGGGTGGGCATAGTAATTACATTTGTGGAAAAGAACGAAACAAGAATGTCTGAAAATCGAGCCTGTTTATATGTGCTGCTCAACATGTCTATGTTTAACTCACCACCGAACATTATAATGTGCAACTGAGATTCTTAATAACCGAAAATATGTTTTCTAGATGTTGAATAAATGCATCAATGTTACCCTCTGGAGGCCGATGCATTACTACAAACACATATTTCTGGCATTTTAAATTTTAACGTTAAAGCTTCTATGTCATCGGTACACAGAGACAGATCTTTATTCCGTTCATTCTTCAATCCTGCTTTCACATGTAAACATACCGCACCACTCTTTTTAGATTCTTTATTCAAGTTAGCCACATTAAATCCATCAAGATGCATAACGTCAATGTCACTGCGGCACGAAGTCTGTCATCATAATGACAGAAAATGAGAAATCGAACGTTTTAAGAAATAAAGTAGTCGTTCGAGCCAGCTGTTTGCATGTTAATGTGGAGAAACGACACCGGCTGTTTACGCCGTTCAGCTACTTGCGAGTTTAGTTCAGATGGACTTGAAAACATTGTAGTTATTTGTAACGAAAAAAAAAATCCTATGGCTTAAGACTACTTGTGCCAAATCAGCATTGCAAGGGTGATGCAAGACTGATGACTTCTCTATCTTCTACATGAAAATTCTGCCCTGTCACACCCACACATATTTCTTCGTTTTTTCACGCCTTTTCTGTCGGACCTTACTGAACAGAACCTTAATTTCTATGCAAAAATGCTCACTGATATATATACAGGGTGTTTCAGCGAACACTTTCAAAAATTCTTAAAGGTTGCCTGTGGCAGATAGCCCAATTCTAGTCATTGAGCTGGTCTACTCGAAAAGGCGGACATTACTTGCGCAAGAAATTGAAATGCATAATCGAATGATTAACAAAAATTCACTAATTAAGTTTTTAACAAATTACCTGATGGCCCATATTGCAATTTAAAAATTGTAGCCATGGAGTTAACAAGGCGGATCCACTTGGAACGAATGCTTGGGATGGCACCAGTTTCGAGATATTAATTCCCGAACTTTGCGGAGAAATGCATTGGCGTTCCAGTTAGTTTTTAAACAAAACGTCTTTTTCTTCATTGAAGCACCAACTTAACTGGAACGCCAATGCAATTTTCCGCAAAGTTCGGGAAATAATATCTCGAAACTGGTGTCAACCTGAGAATTAATTTCAAGTGGATCCGCCTTGCGAACTCCATGGCTACAATTTGTAAATTGCAATAGAGGCCATCAGGTAATTAGTTAAAAACTTAATTAGTGATTTTTTGTTAATCATTCGATTATGCAATTCAATTTCTTGTGCAAGTAATGTCCGCCGCTTCGAGTAGACCAGCTCATGAACTAGAATTGGGCTATCTGCCACAGGCAACCTTAAATAAATTTTGAAAGTGTTCGCTGAAACACCCTGTATATATATATATATATTGAAAGACGGACGACGACCAGGACAGGCAGCACTGGCAGACCCGTTTATTCCACCGGCACGGCCGAGGCTCAAACACAAAGAAGAAGAGAAACAGGGATGATAATGGCTATATACAAATGAGAACGATGAAGTACGTGAAATGTGCTTACACTAATCCCCCCCCCCCCCCCCCCCCTCGTGGAAGCGGCCAACCTGGCCACAATCTAAAGATCGGCTGAACGGGGAATAAAGTGCTTCATGCGGGAGACGTGAACAATTTCTGCACTACGACGACGGCGGTCCTCGACGGAGTGAAGCGGAGTGACTAGATAGTTCACTGCGGAAGTTTGTTGTAGGACTGTGTAGGGCCCAATGTACCGGTGAAGGAATTCCTAGCAAAGTCCAGGGGTTCGAACCGGCGTCCATAGGAGGACTTGGTCTCCAGGATGGAAGGCGATGTCGCGGCATTTATTGTCGCAGCGACGTTTTCTTTCTTCGTGGGTAGCGGCGGTGTTGCGACGAGCAATTTCACGGCAACACGCGAGTCGAGCTGCAAACTCTTCTGGGAGGGAGGTGTTAGACGAAGCAGGAGAGAAAAAGAATTCGGTGTCGAAGATGGAGGAGGCAGATCGTCCATACACCAGGAAGAAAGGGCTGTAACCGGTAGTTCGTTGTGTCGCAGTATTATAAGAGAATGTAACACAGGGAAGGATGTTGTCCCAGTTTGTGTGGTCAGGACGTAAGTACATAGAAATCATGTCAGAGAGCGTTCGGTGGAAGCGTTCAGTAAGGCCGTTGGTTTGCGGGTGATATGTAGAAGTGGTTTTATGCTTCGTATTAGTCTGCCGCAAGACTTCCTCAAGGACGTGGGACATGAAGGCTTTGCCACGATCGGACAAAAGAACGCGAGGAGCACCATGACGCAAGACTATGGATTGCAGGAAAAAGTCAGCAACCTCAGAAGCAGCACCAGATCGAAGAGGCGCAGTCTCAGCGTATCTTGTTAAGTGGTCTACCGCTGTGACGATCCAGCGGTGACCGGAGGGCATCAACGGCAAGGGACCGTATAAGTCAATTCCAACGCACTCGAAAGGTTCGGTCGGACATGGCAGAGGCTGAAGAAAACCGGCAGGCGGGGATGTGGAGCGTTTGCGGTGCTGACACAAGGCACATGAGGCAACGTATTTGGCTACCGTTGTGGACAATCCAGGCCAGAAGCAGCGGGTCTTGATGCGGTCGTAGGTCTTGTGGAAGCCTAAGTGGCCGGCGGCAACGTCATCATGAAATGCTTCTAAAGCTCGAAGACGAAGACAGCGAGGTATGACTGGGACCCATTTGTTACCCGTAGGATGATAAATATAACGATGAAGCACCCCATCTTGAAGGCGAAATTGCTGAAGCTGGCGTCGCAAGCGGCTGTTGGGTGGTTTAGTTAGGCCGCGAAGGCGATCAATGAGAGTTCGACAGTAGGAGTCTGCGTGCTGAAGGGAAGCTAAATCGGAGCGTGAAGAAAGCTGAGCTTGATCCAGTGACATTAGCGTGAGCTGGTAGGCGGCAGGCGTAGCGTCAGAGCGACGTGGTAGAGACGGGGAGTGCGCACGATCGATAGAAGGCAAAAGCGGGCATCGAGACAGTGCGTCTGCATCATGATGACATTTGCCAGACCGGTACGTTATCGTGAAATCATATTCTTGTAAGCGTAGTATCCAGCGTCCCAGGCGTCCTGACATGTTCTTCATAGATGACAGCCAACACAGAGCATGATGGTCGGTGACGATGGTGAAGTGGCGACCATAGAGATACGGGCGAAACTTCTGAATGGACCAAACAATAGCCAGGCATTCCTGCTCTGTGATCGTGTAGTTCCGTTCAGATGGCGAGAGGGTCCGGCTAGCATACGCCACAACCTGCTCTTTAGACGCGGGACCCCGTTGCAGGAGCACTGCTCCGATGCCTTGCGCACTTGCGTCAGTGTGGAGTATAGTGGGTGCCCTCTCATCAAAATGGCGAAGCACCGGTCCAGAAGTGAGATGTTTCTTAAGGGCTTGAAATGCCGACTCACAGTCTTCGGACCATGTGAAAGAGGCGCCGGTGACCAGGAGCTTATGTAGAGGAGCTGCTATTGTAGAAAAATTGCGTATAAAACGGCGCAAGTAAGACGCCAGGCCGAGAAAGCTGCGCAATGTTTTTTGATTTGATGGGCAAGGGAATTGAAGCACAGCAGCAATCTTCTCAGGGTCAGTTTGGACGCCGTCTTTTGAAACGACGTGACCCAGCACTTTGATGCTTCTACTGGCGAATGTGCACTTTTTAGTGTTAATCTGGAGGCCAGCATCTGAAAGGCATCGGAGGACTTTGTCTAATCTCTGTAGGTGTTGGCTGAAGCTGGAAGAAAAAACAACGATGTCATCCAGATAACAGAGGCAGGTCTTCCACTTACGGCCACGAAGAACAGTGTCGATCATACGCTCAAACGTGGCTGGAGCGTTGCACAGGCCAAATGGCATTACATTAAATTCATAAAGTCCGTCCGGCGTGGCGAAAGCGGTTTTCTCTTTGTCAGCCTCGTTCATGGGAATTTGCCAATATCCCGATCGCAGATCAAGGCTGGAAAAATATTCCGCTCCTTGTAGTGTATCTAAGGCGTCGTCAATTCGAGGCATGGGATACACATCCTTGCGTGTAATCTTATTGAGCGATCGATAATCAACGCAAAAGCGAACGGAACCATCCTTTTTCTTCACCAGAACGACAGTAGACGCCCAGGAACTGGATGAAGGTCGTATAATATTTCGTGCTATAGCATGTCATCAACTTGTTCAATGACCTTCCGTTCCGACTGCGAAACACGATATGGGCGACGGCGCATAATTGCAGAACCGTCGGTTTTGATGCGGTGTGCAGCTACGGAAGGCTGGCCCAATGCGGTGGCACAGCTATCAAAGCAGGATTTGTGCTTAGCCAAAAGGGCGAGTAACGCATCCGACTGGGCAGCGGTTAGGTCAGAACCAATTAGGGCTCGGAGAGAAGAAGAATCCAAACCTGAGGTTGGTACTGGTGACGAAGAAGGGGAAAGCGCTGCGACAGAGATCAGTGGGGGGTCGGTGAAGGTTGCCACGGTCATCCCTTTGGGCAACAATACAGGATCTGGGGTTGTGTTGCAGGCGTACAGGAGAGCTCGGCCACATGAAAACTGGACGAGACAAGGGGCGACTAGAATTCCTCGTGAAGTGCAGCGTGAAGAGGGGGTAACCAGTGCGTCTCCATCGGTTAGCTGGCCGGATGTGACAGCTACAATGTGTTCGTGACCAGGGTGCAGGACGTAATCTGCAGCGACAGCCAAGTTCAAGATGGAGGGTGACGACTCCAAAATAGGTGCATCCGTGGTATCTGTGATGTGGACCACTTTCTCCCTACATGATATAACAGCAGAGGCAGAATGCAGGAAGTCCCAACCGAGAATAAGTTCATGGATGCACGCGGGTAGCACAATCATCTCAATGTGGTGACGAATGCCATCGATCAAAACACGAGCCGTACATTGTCCGTCGGGGTGAATGGGTACGTTATTAGCGCCGCGTAAAACGGGTCCAAGATAAGGCGTTCTGACTTTACGGAGCCGTGAGCACAAATCACTACGCAGAACGGAAACAGCGGCACCAGCATCGACGAGAGCTTGCACAGGAACACCTTCGAGAGTTACAGATAGCATATTGGCCGGGCGACAAGGAGGTATTTCCGAAGTTCGAGAGGACGCAGTTTTCCCTCCAAAAACTGCAATCCTTAGTTTTCCGAGTGTTGGTCAGCAAGGCGGGAGATGGGGCGAAGCGGTGATGCAGAGCGGCGGTAGGGAGAAGGAGAACGTCGTCTAGCCGAACGGGAGCCCTGAGGCAGACGTGGAGACGCTGGAGGAGATGGAGAACGACGCTGCGTGAAAGCGGACGGGCCTGGGTAGTAAGCGTCGTGTCGTCGGATCTCGTCTCGCTCAAAATCGGCATAGCCTCGGCTTACATCCAGCTGGCGGCGACGGCAGTAACGCGATATGTGGCCCCGTATACCGCAGTAAAAGCAGACCGGACGAGGTGGACGCCACGGAGTATACGAAGGTACAGCAGGTGCTCGGGCGCCCATAGAGGCCAAATGGCCGCAGGTGAGGTCAGGAGGCCCAGAAGGGACAGTAGCAGGTGGCATTGCAGCGACTTCCGCGTATGGGCATCGGGAACGCTGCTGGGACAACAGACGTTGTCGGTGTCGTCATGGCTGCCAACTCCTCCTTCACAAGGTTGCGCAATTCAAACGTTGGCGATGGGGCGGGAACAACAATGGATCGCCGTTGTTGCTGCTCCTGAAGTTCTTCGCGAATAATAGAGCGGATAAGAGCACGTAAATCAGAATGAGGTGGCATTGGAAGGTCGCTGTCACGGTGAAGACTGAGGGCATGAAGCTCGTCCAAGCGCTGGCACGTCGATGTAATATCTTGAACCGAGGTGGGATTTTGAACAGCTAAGGCGTTGAATGCGATGGAACCAATGCCTTTAAGAATATGGCGAATGCGTTCGGCTTCCGTCATTCCAACGTTGGCGCGGCGGCATAGAGCCAGGACATCGTCGATGTACGATGTATATGACTCTTGTGGAAGTTGAACACGCGCAGCGAGCTTCTGTTTGGCGACTTCTGAACGGCCAGATGAAGGGCCCATTCACACTTGCGACTAGGCGAGATCGCGCGACCAAGTTGGTCGCAAAGCGACCAGTCGCAATTAGTAGTCGCAAATGGTCGCTTTTCTCGAAATGCGACCGTTTCGGGCCAGTCGCTCACTGCTCGATTTTTCAGTCGCGCGACCACAGTCGCAGAACAGCTGAACCAATCAGATGCGAAGGAACAGGACGTCCGTATACGCTGACGCTTATTTTACGCGGCGATGACATTTCAAGCAGACGTGAACGGCATATCGTGATACATTTAGGTTTAGCGACTCGTCGGTCGCATTTGTAAGTGTGAACATCGTTCACCTTGAGTAGTTTTCTGGTCGCCAGTCGCAATTGGTCGCGCGACCTCGCCTAGTCGCAAGTGTGAATGGGCCCGAAGACGCGAAAATTTGCCGCAAGCTGGTAGTAAACGCTGACCAGTCGGCGAAGTCAGTTTCGTGGTTAAAATACCACGTCTTCGCAACGTGGGGCAGATAGAACGCGGCGTTAGTCAACTTCTGTCTATCGGTCCACCCATTGGCCGAACTCACGCGGTTGTAATTGTCGAGCCAGTCGTTGACGTCATCCCCGCGGAGACCCGCAAAGACTGGTGGATCACGATGAGGGGTGGTAATGGTGCACGATGTCAGTGCAGCCGATGTCGTAGGAGCAGGAGCGTTAGGGGTAGCGATAGTGCCGGCGGCCGACGCAGGGGTGGTCATAGCTGTGGGGGTGGCCGGGCGCAGGCGGCGACCGGAACGTAGCTCCAGGTAGGGCAGGAACGCAGGAGGACGTCGGGATCTTGACGCGCCTCCACCACTTTGAAAGACGGAAGACGACCAGGACAGGCAGCACTGGCAGACCCGTTTATTCCACTGGCATGGCCGAGGCTCAAACACGAAGAAGAAGAGAAACAGGGATGATGATGGCTATATACAAATGAGAACGATGAAGTACGTGAAATGTGCTTACAATATATATATTGTGAGACGTCGGCCGATGCGATGCCTTTATTTCCGAGCAGCCGCCCGAGTCAGAGACGAAGCACCGCACGAGACAAAAGATGATGATGAGTCGTATGTACAAATGACGACAACGATATGCACAAATAGCGTTCACACAAGATGATGAGTCGTATGTACAGATGACGACGATATGCACAAAATGCGCTCACATTAACTTCCCCCCCTTCAGGAAAGCGGTCAGCAAGACCGCAAGCTAGAAAGGGTAGATACGGCGAATGTAGGGTTTCAGGCGAGATACGTGAACGATTTCCGTAGTGCGGCGGCGGCGGTCAGTAGCTGAGCTGACAGGAGTGAAGCGGTAGTTAACGGCCGAAGTTCTTTGCAAAACGGTGTAGGGGCCAAGATATCTGTGGAGAAACTTTTCACAGAGCCCCGGTGTTATATATATATATATATATATATATATATATATATTGGATCACTTGTGTCGCAGTCAAAATTACTGGTCTCTAACTTAGTTTTCTTTACCGCAGACAACAGTTTGCCTCGCACAGTTCTAGACAGGAATCTTACGTCTTATCTGGCAACTTATCTTTGTACGATACACGATGAGCGATGTCAATTATTGTGAAACGCGAAAGTCAATGAATGGGGAGCGCGAAATTCGCATAAAGGATCATTTTGTGGCCTGATATTAGGGTAACATTCACCATGTACTTCCCTTCCAACAAAAGAGTGAATACTGGTCATTTAAATAGCAGCTACTATAATAATTTGTTAATCATGCTGGTAGTCGTAACGTTCCAAGCACAATCTGACAGCTACCCATGTGGAAAATCAAATTGCCTTTTATTTGCAACTGCACCTTCTTCAGTAAATTGGGCCATGTTTGCTGAACAGGCAGTAGAGGCCAAAGCGAAACTGTGAAAACTGTTAATAGTGCACATGAAGACTATTACCACATATCAAATCTAAGAACCCACGCGATGTCTTTCATATAGTGTGTATGTATGTATGTATGTATTTATGTATGTATATACATACATACATACATACATACATACATACATACATACATACATACATACATACATACATACACACACACACACACACACACACACACACACACACACATACATACATACATACATACATACATACATACATACATACATACATACATACATACATACATACATACATACATACATACATACATACATACATACATACATACATACATACATACATACATACATACATACATACATACATACATACATACATACATACTTGGGTGTGTGCTCGCGCCCAAGTGTATTTCAGTGCATGAATGACATATATTGAGACGGAATTGGGATCGAAATGAATGACTTCTTTATTGATAAGAATAGCTTTGGATGGTACCGAATAGGTGCAAGGAAGCACAAGTAGCAGCGTCACATCAGCTTGACTCTTTTGTCCATAAAATTTATATAACTTCAAAACTTCTTACCTCTTTCAGTGGTGAAGAAGTTTCATTTGATGTTTTTGTTCAAAACAATGAAGAGGAAGCCAACGTTACAGATACCTTTGCGAAATGCGGCCAACCTGGCATACCTGAATGCAAGCTCGGCGATGTGACCTTCGAAAGTGGAGAAGGTAAGAAACCATGCCTGGCTTCAGGTACATATGGTGCTGAAAGGAATGTAATTTATTTATTGGTCAATTATTGACTGAGACTAATTGTACGTTCTGGGACTAAACAATACGAGAAACATCGCAGAGGGGAGCTCCAGATTTATTCTGAATTTCTCGAGTTCTTTAATGTACACTAAAATCTTTTAATCGGGCGTCTCTTGTTTTCGTTCTTTGTGTCTCCAAGTTTTTTTTTTTTTTTACAGCGATAGCTGTTCAGTAATTTTTCAGATTACATAAAACACTGTCACCATAGTACCTGCGTAATAACAAACATCATCACACTATAGCAATGCAACAACAAAATGAAATGTACGAAAGAAGTCACCGTTGACGATATCGAACGTGCCAACAGCAAGACGCTAACAGCAAGACGCTACAGCCATCAAAAAACAAAAAGTCGACGAGGCGCCAGTGCTAAAAGCGGCATTCCCTGACACTGGTTGCGGTGAATGCAACGGTGCATGAGGCAATAAAGCACTATCACTGAGATCAAATAAATTAGTTGATCCCAGTGGCAAAACATGAAAGACAAAGTAGAAAACAGGAGAACACAAATACCATATTTTGCTAAACCAGGCTGTTGGAGCACTAGTGCAAATGTTTTCCGCAACAGATATCCCACGATTAAGTGCGAGTGCTATTGCACATACCAATGCATTAGCTGTCGATTTTTATGGCTCACACTTTGGGCGAAACTGCAGTCTTTATTTTTGCAATCTCCTATTGGCGAAGCTCAGCTGCCTTGGCCTGAAAATGGACCAAAGCCCTTTTACTCAGCAGCAGAATGCGGCAGATAATTGACAAGCCTGACACAAATGCACTCAACAGATCAGTACTAGTGGCATACGAATAGCCATTTTTGTGCCCGATTCAAATACGAATCAAACCATGCCAGAAGCAAATTGGATCAAATGAAATATTGAATATTTTTCTAATAATTAACAGCCGTTTCAACAATTATATAAAGCCTCGTTCCCATCCTAGTATTCACAATGTTCCCAAGTTTCTGTAATTTTTATTATTAAAAGCACAAATGGAACAATAAGAACGAATAAGCAGTTTTTTCGCATACGCAGGAGACTCCGGAAAGTGCCAATGATCACTGTATAGCCGGTAGTCTGACTCCCTGAGCGACATATAACCTGCTCTACTACATAAGTTATGTGTTATGCCTATACATTATTATTATGACTGCGGGGGTGAACTTTATCGTGTCTTTGCTCCAATTTTATGATTGTGTACAGTTGAAGTTTTGAAATATTCAAAAGCTATTTGAAAAAATATTTGCATTTACGAATACCGACTATTCGACTCGAAGACCGAATCGAATAAGACGCTATTCTATCATTATTGGAGAGTTTGCGAATATTCGCTCACCCACAATCAGTACGTGACACGAAAATTGCTGCTTGGCTAACTACACAGCTAGTACAGACAGCACAGGGCGGCTACTGCGAACTCGACTGCAAACTGCAACGAAACGGTAAATTCACAGGTGATGTTGAACTTAAAATGATTGTATTACGGCCTAAGAAGCATTTTTTTCCAAGAGATATCTCCATTGATCCACTTGAACATTTACAGAGAGGTTGCCCTGTTGAAGAGTAAGAATCTGCTGGATTTCAGATCAGCTTTACGCTCCACATCACTTTTAAAGCTCAAGTTTCCAAACTTACACATCAATGCACACAAGAAAATCACAGTGACAATTTTCTTTTCCAACAAGATTTCTGGCAGACGGTTCTGTCGAGTAAGTATGGTGACAGCACGGTGCCTCGAAGGCACCTTTCTGTTCATGCTTTAAATGTCATATGTGGACATTTGCATGCTTTATTATCTAGTCTAAGCAAATATGCGTGTTTATTAAGCCAGAACTGTGACAGTTTTCTAGTCAGTATCAAAAAATCGCTGTTTAATTCTCATGTGTATTACTGCACTCTAACTTGAGGAAACATAGCTGCATCAAACCTGCAGAAACTCATGGTAACTCTAAAAAAAAAGCTCTTCATTCATTAGAAGATTCCCCGTTTTTAGACCACACAGAGCCACTATGTCGCAAAGAAAAAAAATTAGCAGCGTAGGTAATTGTAATTTTGTTTTACTAAGAAATTACAAAAATACTACACTGCGTAGAGCGGAAATGTTCCTAGAGTAGCAAGCTTTAAAAACAACACCATTTTTTATGGAGACGGATATTGCCACGCATACTTATTGATGTTTTCCGGTGACGGTCTTTCACCGGCTAACAAATGTACACTGTTATCGCCCAGCGCAAGAGGCGCCTCTCTTTATCAGAAGTTTATCTAATGTTATCGTATATTCTATCTGCTGTTTATTTTGGCGCCGAGCCTTGCGTAATCAGATTGCATGCGTGACAAGAATAGTGGTGCACATTCTAGAACCTACGCGAGCTCCAGCAATTACGCAGGAAGGTTCAATGAGTCATGTATAAATAGCCAACGCGTCTGATGCGTGGATCAGGTTTTTCGACGATGCACAAGTGTGCTCACCCCTATCGTTGGGCTAAGTGTCACTTGTTTTTCTGGGCACAGGTTTTGTGTATCGGGGTTTCGTGACTTGGTTTTGTGGCTTGCGTCGTGCCACTGTGGTTGTTCAGCACCACAACGTGACAATATCAAACCTCATACTGCAATCCTTTTTCGCGCGCCAATTATGGAAAGAACAAGAAGAGAAACTGAAGCGCTCAATTTTTCTTAATCACAACCGTGTAAAGCCAGCAGGCAATGAAGCCAAGGAAAGCATAGGCGTAGTTAGCTGTGGTTGAAATTGAAGTGTACAAAATTGAAATGTAAAAATGCCTTACGCATGCGTTGCACAACGCGCGCATAATGCAGAAGTTGTGCGTACGGCTCCCTCCAGCAACAAGTTTTCTTTTCGCCCACTTTCATTTTCTCTTTTCTTCAATATCTTGTACGTTTCAATTTATGTGGTTCCTATGGGAAGGAAAGACTTGCATAGATACCAGCAGCCACACTGAATGAGTTATACAGGAAGACATCGACATCCTGGCCATTAGTAACATAAAAACTTATTTGACCTGTTTGTATAACTTTTTATATAACTGCTCATAATTGCGTTTTATAATTGTCTTTGTAGCTGCTCATGTTTTTATAATTCAACTGTAAAACAAATTGACGTGTAATTGCTGCTCTTAGGAAACTTATAGGTTAGTCAAGCAGTGCAGGTGCAAATTTTTAAGGGCTCCGTGTCGCAGAAAATCCGGTGTCGGCATCGGCAGAGTTGTCCGTGAGCGAAAATTTCCGTATATATTTAGGTATATTTATATACCACGCACTGCTATATGACATGCGATATATTCGGGTTATATTGCCACACCATTCTATCCACTAAAGTTGCTCCTACTTTGCCTTACATTCTTGAGCAAGTTATTCCTCGAAATTTTTAGAATGACAGCCCACCAAACAAATCTCAGTTAAACAAAATACCGACAGCGCATGTCCTTTATGTTAAATCTCCTCACACTTAAATATTAAAAGTGCGAAAGAATAACAGAAACCTGAAAATGAAATAACTTTTCGTGTCGCTGTGTACTACCTCCGGGAATGAGCCCACGCAAGAGGTCGCGTTTCTACCAGAAAGTGCGCATTCGTGCATAGCGTTCGTCGACAGCGTTTCCCGGTAAGCATTACAGTCACATAAGCTGCAGTTGACAAGAAGTATGAGAAGCAGTCAGGGATCTCTGAATGCTATCACGTTCCATGGAACTCGTAAAAGTGAAGCTTTTTAAGCGTCGTCTAAATTCTTTATTGCGATAGCAATTATATATATGGACATTCCAGGCACGTTCCTTCCGTCGCCTTCGTCGTCGTCGTCGTCGCCATGAGGTTCCGTGTAAAGTTCAAGGGCGATAAAATCGTCCCCGCGCGCCGTGTGCTGTATGTGCGAGTGCAGGCGTGCGAGAGTGAGCGGGCGATAATGGCTCAATCTCGCGCACGCAAGGGAGGAAAACGGGAAGGAAGCGCGCGGTCTTCTCGCGCGCACGCTTCGGGCGGAGGGTAGGGAGGGTGGGGGGTGTTCTACTCCGGCCGGCCGTGCGCGCCCGCCCTGGCTGCTGTATCTTGAAAGCCATCTGCGTCGGGGACAAGAGTTCGCCGTGCACTGTGTTTTCGCGGCTTAGTTAGCGTTGATGCGAGACGCAGCACTGTCAATTCGCTCAGTGCCACCGCGCTTCCTCACTCCAGCGTTTGGACAGCGAGTTTCCACGGTCATAGAGTGAGATGTGTTCATGTTTGCTTGTGCGCGCGTGACACCACGCTTCTTCATTTAGTTGGTATGCCTATGTTTACAAGTTTATACGGCCAGTAAAACTGCCATCCTTGACTTCGTATAGCTGGGGGGGGGGGGGGGGGGGGGGCTATTGGTAAGAGTCCACCTAGTGGACAGTCGATCCACTAGGTGGACACTTACAGAATAGCCCCCTGTCCACTAATTTGCTATCGCAATGGATGCTTCGCCTTCCGGACAAAACTGCGACTGTTTCTCTAGTCACCAATTTCCGTTGCAACATTGCATTATTTCTGGAAAAATATAAATTGCGTGATTGACTGACTAGTAGATTGATTAGTCACTTTTATTTCCGTCTTGACATAATTGAGTTAATAGTATAAAGGCAGCCACAATATTTTTTTGTTCTACAAGCGCTTGCTTCTCTTCCCTTGCTGCGCTTAATGACAAATGAAATGGTGGTGACACGCTAGCTACCAATGGTTCACATGGTGGCTCCACAACATCCACTTCCATACCTTTTTTTTGATCAAGTAAAAAGCAATATACTCATTTTGTTTCAGTCAACCCTGCAAATCAATGCAAAGACTTGGAGGCTATTGCCAAGGACTTCGGCATGGAATGCAAATATAACGAAAGCCATGGTACCACATTTTCCTGTGATAATGCCATAACCCAGGCCATAGGATCAGCAACACTAGACGGGATGCCTTTCGAGGTTTGCAAGCGTAAGTATAGTTTAAGGCAAAGAAATTTCCGTTTTTGCTGTCACTGCACTATTTGCAAGAGGTAGGCATTACTTGTTGCTGGAGCCTTTAGCAAAATTGCTCCCTTAACCAATCTGCTAACAGTTTTCCAAAGACAACACCATACCTTGCGCATCAATGATTAACAGCGCCCTACTGGACTTGCTGGTACATATTAACCCCAGTGTAAATTGATGAAGAAACGTTGTCACTGATAGCACCTGGTGATCCCTAGGTACTAGCGATGCAAAACTATCAGTAAATTGACTATCGATAGCATCGACAGCTTTTTTTTTAACTATCGATAGTGTAAAAAAACTATCGATAGTATTATCGATAGTACTATCTATTCTGCAATCAATAGTGCTACCATGGATAGTGAAATCGGTGTTACTATGGATAGTACCATCAGTAGTCCTTGTACGTCCTTCTATGTACGTATGTACATTCATGAGCAGAGCGCTGTTTAGAGCGCTGGATTGTTGTGCTGCGGAACAAATCATTGTGCGCAACTGCTGCATCAAGGTCAACGTGATCGTTCGTTTTTTTATATCCATGCAGCTTCAATTCAGTTCAAGCACTGACCTTGAAACCCAGCAAGCGTACGTGCTGAAGTAATAATTACATTCGAATTCAGCTCAGAAGGAGGCACGCCAAACGGTGCGTCTGGGGTCGCTCTTGCCAGCAGAACAAGGACACTTGCGACACTAACACTTTATCCAGAAACTGTACGTAGGGAGCATCTGCAGAGCTCGATAACGGGTAGACTGTGATAAAGAAGAGTCCTATCATAATTACCACCACCACCATATACCACGCACTCAGGGAACCTAGTTTATGCTGCAATGAGTTCACGCGGTTGATTTCATACTATCGATAGTACTATCAAAGCACTATCCATATCGCTATCGATAGTTTTTTTTTACCATCGATAGTTCTATACGGACTGAACTATCGATACTATTATCGATAGTTCTGCATCCCTAAGGCAGAATCAGTCACTTCGCTTAGTGCCTAGCTGAAACTACCCAATACAGGTACAGTCTGTTTCACACTTAGGGGAAATCTCGGAGCGCATTGCGTCGCGATGCGGCGAGCAGTGGAGTCGGGTGCCGGAAGCAGCTCGCGCAGGCGCAGACGGTCGAGGCGCGTTATCTTGAACCGCGTTGGACCGCGTTGATCGTCGGGAAGCGTGCTACATGTCAAGGGCAGTTCATCGTTACTGCGGGCACTGAGGCGGTAATGTTAACTAAACGTTGTGCGCACATTTTTGTGTTTCCTTGTCGCTGCGTATTACGGTAGCACACGCAGTGAAGAAATATGCGTGCATGCACTCAGTTTCTCGGCCTTTCGCTAGAACAAAGGAAGCGTGTTGTCAAAAGAAGTGTGTAGAACCCCATTTTTGCCAATGAAGGCTCAAAGGTTGGCGTTGCACAACGTTTAGTTAACATTATCGGCTCAGTGCCGCAGTAACGATGAACTCCCCTTAACAGTAGCACGCTTCCCGATGATGCGGCCAGCGTGCGCCGCCGTAGCAGTCGACGCGGTTCAAGATAACGCGCCTCGACCGTCTGCACCTGCGCGAGCTCGCGAGCTGCTTCCGGCAGCCGACTCCAGCGCTCGCCGCATCGCGATGTAACGCACTCCGAGATTTCCCCTAAGTGTGAAACAGACTGTACATACAGGCGCGGATCCAGGGGGGATGTCGGATGTCCTGACCCCCCCCCCCCACCCCCCCCCCCCCTCAGATTTCTGCATCACCCCCTCGCTGACAGGGGGATGGCCCTGTCGCAAAAAATATGGCCACCAGCATTCTTCAAAAGTATTTTTCGCGAGTACCAGTGGTATTAGCCATGTAGAAGCAAAGCTAGCTCGCTCACAAGCTTAGTTGTATTCCGTAGGGGTGCGGTGTCGCGATTGCCATAGTTTGTTTTTTTTTTTTTCTCATGAACACCTTGGACCTCCTGGCGCCGGCCGTGCCTTACTCGCCCCGTCGGTGGCGTCGAATGAACGAGGGGATCTCTCTTTTGCCAAGCACTCCGATGTCCGCGCGACCACCTTCGCGCCTGATCAACTTAGTTCCCCCTTGGGGTGTCATTGCTTGCCTCATTGGCTGTCATCGGTTTTGCGGCCAACCTGCTTAATGAAAGAGGTCTCTCGCTGAAGTGTTCATATATAAATAATAACGAACAGCTAAACTAAGAACTACGCGTAGGCAACATTTTTTAACTGTAGCACTCATTGTGATCACAGTTACACGTTGACAATATCCAGCACGAGCACAGTACCGTTCGTACGCTACAAGTTTTTCATTGTAACTTCGCAGTTTTATTGCTCTACATTAAGCATAGGAGGCTCAAAGCCGCCGGATCCGTTTATCTGAGTGGGCGTTCTCGCGGGGCGGGGTGAAGTCTCGAGCAGCGGCTCCGAAGTGGGGGAGCGTGACCTCAGCGGCCAACGCCAGCGCGCGGGCCTAGGATGGCGTCGCGTGGTTAGAGAAATGGGAGCAGATGCGCGCCTTGTGTAAAAGGATGACGTTGCGTGGGAAACAAAGCATGAAGACGCTGGCTCGCACTCTCGGCTACTACGCCACATCGTTCTTCTTGTTGGAGGCGTCGTGAGTTTTCATACGCTGTGATACGCATATCGTAAACAACCAGCGTAGTGGTTGCCTCGTTGGAGCGGAGCGTTAGTCCTCCAAAGCAAACGAAGGTGTCTCAGCCAAACACAAAAAACTTTCTTAAGGAAATCAAGGTGTCCCAACCGAACTCCAAAGACGGACCCGTCCTTATACGCATTTATAACGAACCTGCGACAGATCATCCCAAATTTTATTTTAAGAAACAATACACGCTAGATATACCGGGTGTTCAAAATTAAGCTTTATGGTTTTCTTAAAATTAGGCACTGAGAGGCACGTGAAGACCACCTGCGCAAATAAGTTATGTGCCCAGGGGGACACAAATTGAGAAGATAATTATCGCTGTCAGCAGCCGAATCAACTAAATTAATAAGTAACTTTTTATTGACTGCAGTAAGTGTGTATGTTTGTATTAAAAAGTTAGAGGCAGTCGTGTTTCTACACAGTTTCACTTGGAAGAATTCTTCTAGCGTGTCTGTGCTTCGAGATATCCAACTCCAAATTTTTAATTGTCGTTCGCATGATTACGCATGCAAGAGAGTGAGGAACGGCGCAAAGCTCCTCTCTGATGTGATGCGGCTGTTGAGTGCGGTGTTTAGTCTGACAACGCGGTGGAGACATTGGCAAAGATAATAACTCTCCCCCTTCTCCTCACGGCTGGCGAAATAAAAAAAAAATCGAAGAACCCGTAACCACTGTCGGAACACGCGACCATGCAGCCTGTAAACATGGCGCAGCTGCCATGCCGAAATAATGGCGCGAGCGGAGAAGCCGGAGGGCAGTGCGCGTGTGTAATGGTGACTAGACGACCGGGCATGGTCCTTGCCTGGGCCATGCAAATAAAGTGACTGCTTATTTCCAAGTATTGTAAGTTTTATTGAAATCAAGAGCAACTGCAGCATCAACAGCAGAGACCTTTTTAGCTATGCTAACGAATATTTCATATCGCCGCGTTAAGCTTGGTGTCATCATGCACAGATCTCATGAAAACACTCCACCCATCAAGATGTCAATGCCCTAAAAATGTTCAAAATGCCTCTCTTCCACAGCAACGCAAGGCATAAACCGCTTTCGCGTCGACTCGATAACTCTGCGCAGTACGACAATTGAAATTTGGAGGCGGATATCGCGGAGCATGAACACGCTAGAATAATTCTTCCGACTGATACTGTGTAGGAACACGACTGCCTCTAAGTTTTCAATGCAAACATACCGACTTACTGCAGTCGACAAAAAATAATTGTTCAATTTGAGTTAATTGGGCTGCTCACAGCGATAATTATCAGCTCACTTTGTGCCCCCCGGGCCACATAACTTATGTGCACAGGTGGTCTTCGTGTGCCTCCTAGTGCCTAATTTTAAGAAAACCATAAAGCTTAGTTTTGAACACCTTGTATTGAACACAGCCATGTGCTTGGCACAGCCGCCAAGCACATGGCTGTATTGGGTAACGTCCTTTTCCTATAAGCTCGGAGAAACCGATACCTGGCTTCGCTATAGGGCTTCTTCCTCGTTCGGAGGTTTTACGTGCCAAAACCAGTTCTGATTATGAGGCACGCCGTAGTGGAAGGCTCCGGATTATTTTGATCACCCGTGGTTCTTTAACGTGCACTACAACGCAAGCACACGGGCGTTTTTGCATTTCGCCTCCATCGAAATGCGGCCGCCGCGGCGGGATTCGATCCCGCGATCTCGTGCTCAGCAGCGCAACGCCTGAGCTGACTGAGCCACCGCGGCGGGCTACAGGTGTTGCTCTAGCCGTATAAAACGCGGGTTTATCGTGAGCAGAAACGGTGAATTTCGGTAAATAAGAAAGGCTACTATCATCATCATCATCATTGACAGAAGCTGACCCCCCCCCCCCCCCTCGGAAAAAACCTGGATCCGCCCCTGCCCGTACCGGTGTACGTAACCAACGCGCTTTACTAATGTTTTACAGTCCGCAACGCAAAACTGGACCGAAATTCAGAAACTTTTGAGGAACTCAGATCCAGTCATTTTGTTACGTCGGCAGTGCTTCTATATATCTAGGAAAATAAGCAGCCAGGATAAAAAATTACGGCAGAACTCACATCACGATCACTGTCGATGGTAATGAGCTTAGCATTGGAGCAGTGTAGCGATACACTGTAATTCTGTAGTCAAGTTTGTTTAACATGCGCAGTTATCATTCTGAGACGTCCGTTACTTTGGCTATATGGGGAATAATCAGGTATCCTCCCACGTTGTTATGGTGCTTGCGTGTCATAGTAGCGCTTGAGCATGGCAGAATGATGATTGTATGACGCTGACACGCGGCTATGGAATGACAAAGAATTACGTCGATGTAACGACAAATGCGGTATGATAACAATGAGATGACATTCTGAAATGATGACGATGGTATAAGGAACACAACGCGACGACGACATGAGGGCAATCGGATTGTATTTATTCATTTATTATTTACTGATACTATGATCCCCCAAGGAATTTTAGCAGGATGGAAGTGCAATATGTCAATGTACAAATACAGACAACAGAACAAAGCTGGTTGGAGTACATTGCTTTAGCAAACAACAGCGTTATTGAATAAAGCGCGGCAAAAAGACAAGTAATGAAGAATGCCATACTTGAGATTCTTACCGAAACAACAGAGGTTGGCAGTAAATAACGACAACGAAGGCTGACTAACTTTGATATTAGTCAATTTATTCGATGCAATCAGAATCCTACGAAAAAAGGAATATTTAGAACAATAGTTTTTACGCGGTATAAGAGAGAGAGGAACAAGGAGACGAAAGTCAGGGAGGTCTACCAGACGAGCGTCCGGTTTGCTACCCTGCACTGGGGCAATAGAAAGGAGGAATAGAAAGTGGAATGCGGGAGAAAGTGTACAGCGTGTGTGCATGCAGCAAATCGCCTTAAAATCAATCAAGTCTAAGTGACCCGCAGATACATTGGGCTGCCGTTATTCTGCTGTCTAAAGCTAATCTTGGCACTTCCCCATAGCTAGTGATGCGCATTAGATGCGCACGCTGTACTACGTGGGAATATATCGTTAAAGTAAGCCACGGTCTTTTTGACTTCAGTGCGAATAGAATGCTGCCGGTGAGCCATAATACTTACCCAAGACTTGCAAGCGCTCAATTGAGAGCATCCAGCACTTGCACTGCACTACGCGGTAGGGTGTGATGCTTAGCTGATGCCTATGTTTTGTGACATATCGAGAAGAAAATGTAATTATACCAGACATGTTAACATTGTAATGTACGTTTAGAAGCTGATATAACAATTGTAGTCAAGAAACTCGATTGCACTCTGTTAGTGCAGGCAAGTTGGCTCGTCTTAAAAGTTCTAAGATAATAGTTGCCTAATCTAGTACTGGGCGTATAACTGTTTTGTACGTTAATAAGCGAACGGGAAACGTGGACAGTTTTAATGTTCTCCCAAGAAAAAAAAAACAATTTACGACAGGCATTAGTGGTTACTTCAGCAATGTGCCGACATCTGATGATGACGACCGTGGCATGACCACCAGATGAGGAAGCTGCAGGGACGACGATGACATGATGACGAAGGCATCACGACGATTGATATGTTCAAGATAACGACTGCTTGAAGACGACCTCATGACGGCGATGGCATGAGAACGGTGCCATAAGCACGATCAAATCCCGGCAGCATAGTTACTATATAATGAAGAAGGATTGACGTCGATGCAACGACGAAGGCATTATGACGACGACGGCAAGATGACTAAATGGGATGATGTTACTGAAGTGATCACAATGGTAGTGCGATAGCTTTACGATGACGCCATTACGACCATGGTATCATGAGGACTGTGTGACGGCAATGACATGGTGAAGGTTGTAGGACAGAGGTAGAATGAAGACAGAACGGCATCACGACCCCGGTACGACGACTGCGTGACGACGACTGTACGACAGCGACTCAACGACGACGATAGCATGAGAACGGTATGAGGACAATGGGATGAGACGAGTAGAAGACAGCAATGGCGCAACGACTGTGCCACAAAGCCTGTATGATGAAGATGGGCTGGCAGCGACGACGGCGGCAGCACGAGCGGCGATTGCCAAAGCTGGAATGAGCCAATATGAGCACATGCCTAGCCGTGTCACCACGAGCACATACATAGTGACCCAAGCTGCGAGAACTTGGCCCACTGGGTTGGCGTAGAAGGCGTTACGGCGACGGTATGGCGAGAGACACGGGACAAAGATTAAATGACAACGATCGAATGACCATAACGGCATAAGGACCACGAGCGCTTAACTAGTTGTCGAAGCTATTACAACTTGGCCTACTGGGTCCGCTTAAAAGGCGTGCCGACGACGGCATAATGAGAGTCAGATGACAAAAGTGGAATGACTACGATGGAACAACCATGACGACATCACGACCATTAGAACATACCTAGTGGCTCAAGAAGTTCGACAACTTCGGTCATTTGGTCATTGTAAGAGGCTAGATAGAATAGATAAAATCGACAGATAGGTTCAAAATGCCTCACGTAGGCAAAAAATACTAATCGGATTAATAAAATACCAACTCAAATATCCCGTAAGCACTGTACTACAATATGGAGTGAGTTACACAGACGACAGTGTTAAGCGTAAAGTTACTCACAGAATCCCTATTTTGACGATGAGATGAGCGGCCCAGGTGCGGACACGTTGCGTTGGGTTTGTTGGCTGTGCATTATTTATTACCATCTATGGAAAACACGAACGCCAGAAAACACAGCACAGTGCCTAGCACCATTACCACCCTGTTGCATCACCCTCTTCTGGCGCTGTTGTCTAGCGCTCGCTCGCATTGAATTAGTCCAAAGTATATCATCATACTCTACCGGAAATATTTAAAAATTTGGCAGAAACCACCTCACGATGGATGTCGACGCTAATGCGATTACCGTTGAAACAATGTACCGACAAACTGTATCGCCACCGCCAAAATTAGTCATGCATGGCATGCGTGGAACTCGGCTCCTGTCCAGCTGGACACATTTTTCGTTTAGGACGCCACGCGTGTGGGTCTCGGAGGTACCACCACATGGTACAGCATGCCCAAAAAAAGCGAGAGAGAAGCCTGGTTGCCTCATGACGCGTTTCTTAGCGATCGCACAAACCGGCGTGCCATGCAGTTCCGAAGCCAGGCGCAGCCTTCACGGTAGCGGCGCTAGAAGGCACCGAGTATGCTTAGGCAATCGCGAAACTTGCGGGAAAGCAGTTGGTCGAGTGGAAACTAAGATAAGACAGACATGGTGAGGTTCCGAAGGAACGTTAATCATAAAACACTCATTTAAGAGCGTAAGTCCCGATATAAATAATGACTTGAGCACAATTGCATACTGATGGCATGGTCTGGGGACAATTAAATATGGTAAAATTCATACGAAAAAAAAACTGTATCATTCTGCTTTAGCCTTTGAAGTATCCTGTGTCTGCTTGTCATTTAAACTTAGCTGTGAATGGAATGTACCCTGAAGCTGTGTTGGTGTTTGTGCTCGTAGAAACAACAAGCACTTGCGTGACACTGTCTCAGATTCGGAAGGGAAAGGTGCTGTGTAGCGTGGATATTTTTGTTAACTGATATTGCTAGTTCCGTTAGTGAAAAGCAGAGTGGAATTTTATTTGTGCAGTAAAGCTTTTGAGTTTTGTCTTGAGAGTTCTATATTACATTAGGAGTTAAATAATACATTTGTGGACTATCTCTAATGTGTTAAGTCACAAGCACTCTTTTTGTTGGGATAAGAATGAAATATAACTATAGAGCTTTTCGTATTTCGTGATGACAGAACCAAAAAGTGTCCTAAAACCTACGCATATAATAAGTAATGCGAAAATTTGTTGTTGAGGTTCTTTTAACTGAAAAAACGTTTTGCATCCTAAACAGAGAGAGGGACGGGAAGTATCGAGAGAGTAATCTGTCTTTTCATTGAGAAGAAGGAGTTTGGTTGCGATTGTGCACTCTCTAGTTTGTATCCCGTTTGAAACCCATGTGCTATTGAACTAAGAATAAAATGTATAATGAAACCATGTTAATTATTTGTTCTAGCAGAAATCACAAACACTACATCAAGAACACCTATTAGTGGTAAGAAAAGGGGTTTCTCTTTCCTAAGATGTTATTGCTTGAAAAATCTGTTCAGTCTAATAAATAGCATCGGATAAATTCGTGCAAAATTCTTTCCACTTTTGCACCATGAGACTAAACTTGTCTCATGAGCAGCATAGGTGCGATTGCGCGTTATCATATACGCACCAATTTGCATGTTTACTCAAGCTGTGTTGATGTTTTGTACTTGTAAAGAGAACATACCACTGAAATTGGCAAAACAAGACATGTCTTTCTTGCACGTTCTTATTGACTGAAAATACTGCTTAACTCTATAAAAAAAGCATGTAGTGTCATTGCTGCACGACAGTTTTTGGCTTTTAACTGAGAGATATGTACTGCATTTGGATTAGAATGGGAGAAAGGGGCACTTATGCATTATCTACAATGTGCCACGTTTCAATAGCGTTTTTTGTTGTTGCGATATGACTTAGGAATACGATCAAACTGGGTTGTTATTTAGTGCTGGTAGAAACGCCAAGTGTATCAAAGACAATGCTTAAACAAGTCAAATAGATTTATTTGAAGTTGGTTAATTTTCGTTTCATGAAGCGGACAGTTGGGCACCTTAAACAGAAGGAGAAATAAGCGTTGCCTATAATATTGCGCGTTGTGTTGGCAAGCGTGTGTTTATTATAAACAGAATGGTTGTAATTGTAGGTTATCTCTGACGTATAACATATAGAGTGACATATTAGAATTCAACTAGCAATGAAAAGCATACTTAGACTGTGATATCATCTCGCGCTGACAGACATCACAAGCACATCACAGAAAGAGCCTACAAGTGGTAAGCAGAAGCTTGTGCTTTTTTATATTTTACTGATTGAGAAATTAGTTCAACCTATTAAACAGATGGACAGGGCACACTAATGTAAAATACTTTTCACGTTTGCATATTAAGGTGTGTGTTACATTAGGAGCCAAATGATCCCATTGTACAAGTTTATTTCTGTATATTGCACCACGTTTGTTTCGCAGTTAAGGGGAGTCTCACAAACGTTTTTGTGCGGTGGTGATGAAGGCCGGTGGCCTCTTTAGTATCAAAGTGCGTAATCAGATGAGCAACGCAGCCCCGGCGGAGGCCCAGCGCTACCGTATGTGTCAGGTGTAAGTGGGTACGCATAGCCGGATGCCGGAGTCGGATATATGAATCAACTTGTCGTTATACCAAAAGCAAACTGATGTTAGAGTAGTGTCTTTTTTTGCTATGGCCATTTAGTATGTCGTTACAATATCTAGGAAGTATTTAGCAAGCGCTGTCCGCAATCGAGGTTAGCCCCATAGCGCTAATTTGTCGGCGCGTAATTGCGGACAAGGGGTCAAATTTCGTTCATAATAAAAAAGGTGAGTCAACCGCGATTGACAATCGAAGAAAGAGGTCCTCTGGGGCGCAGTAATGTATAATGTGGTTTGGTGTTTGGAATTCATTACCTTGGGGATCAGCCCACATTTTAGGACTGCATTAGTTCTCGAGTTGGCTCATATTGTTTGTCGAATTAGCACCACACTTCCGATATCTGGTTTTAGGCGCGCGCAGGTTGAACGAGCGCATCTGAATTTTATTTTGGTATTTTTGGGCTGTTAGGCATTATACTGCTTTTATACAATTCTCAACGTTAGTTGCTGCATTTTTTTGGAAGCGTAAATTTGATGACTTTTTTTGTTGTCATACGTGCACTACAGAGCTTTAATTGCATAATTAGGCGAGGTGGAATTAGCCAGAATCTAAAGAAGCCCTTGCCTTAATAAGTCGTAGCGTATTCCCTACCAGACTGTGAGAACACGATGGCAGTTGCCGCTGCCGGCATATATAGCGAGCGCAGTATACAGCAGTATATAGTACATAGAGTATACAATGCTACGTTCGGGTATAATAAACCATATGAAAGGGTCGGTACAGTGAACAATTGTACGAAAGATACGTCTTTGCAAAGCCTTCGGTAGATTTATGGTATTAGCATAACAGACCTATAGGACTTTTGAATAGTGTAAGTATTCTCGTATGCAGAACAGCAACGTTATGCCAAGTGTATGAGTTGCTTGGCTTCGCATATATGTGTCAAGGGGATTTCTTTTACTTCGAGCTGCCAACGAAGTGCATATTGAAATATTGTTGACTTTTTAGTTAAGTTTGGTAAGTAGGAAATTGTAGTTCCTGAAAAAAAAAAGTCGCAGTGTCGCCCGAAACGCAAGGCATGGATTGAGGTAGCAAATTAGTAGACAGCTATACGAAGTAAGGATTGTAGTTTTATCGGCCGCACGCACTTGCAAACATTCGCTTACTAACTAAATTAACCGCACGATGTGACGCGTGCACAGGTAAACATGAACACATCTCGCGCAATGACTGCGCAAACTCGGTGTCAAAACGCTGGAGTGCGGAAGCGTGGTAGCAGCAACGCGCGAATTGACCTTCGTGGTGTATTTCGCTTGAACCAACACCTCCTTCTTCAACGCCAACCAAACGCCGAATGCACAGCACATACAAAGCTAACGTCACTCGGCGTTTTTTGTCCACATCGCCGATCGCTCTGAAGATGAGGCCGGCGCGGGCGCGCACTTTGTCCATGTTGTATATCGCTTTTACCATACGGCACCCGTGCGGTCGCGCTTTAAGCAGCAGCCGCCGGAGTAGAACGCCCGCCCTTCCTCGCCTCCCCCTCCACCCCCCGCCATGTGAACCGCTATCGTCGGCTGACCCTCGCAAGCTTTCACTCGCACATGCAGCGTAGGGCGCGTGGCGACGATGTTATGGTGTTTGGAACTTATACGGAACATCACGGCGACGACGATGGCAGAAATATGCTAGGGGGGTCCGTATACTTGCTATCGCAATACAATCTTTTATTTGTCTCTATGTGCAAGATGCGTATCTCCTGTTAAAAACCTGGGGAGGGAGTGTAGTGAGGAGTATTGGCTTACTGCTCACTGTACACCCCTTTTATATAGGTTACATGGGCTACATTACGAGTGTATATTTACATTCGCTGCTGCCACGTGGCATAAAGCATTACAAGCTCGTTTATATGGAAGAACAGAATATTACTTACACAAGGTTTGCGTTGGTATTTCGTGTTCGGAGAAAGAATAACCGGCTCAGTGACCACTTATAAGGAAGGCAAAGCTAAGCAAAACTTTACTAAGTGCATCTTAGACGGGACATATTGTTCGGCTTCTTATATAGAAAAAGTGTAATGGGCTTAAGTGTCGTGCACACCGTTAACAACACGAAGTTGGCAGTGCTTGTCTCTAGATATGTTAGTCTTTTTGCTCAGGTAGGATAAGCTATATGCTATAGCTGCACTTCTTTCATGGTCGCAGAAATGACAAGCCACTCCTTTACACGTGAAAACGGTAAGGAGAAGGCTGTGTTTCCCGAACGTTTTGTTTTTCGTTCAGTGAGTGAGCTGTCTGGCTTCTCGAAGAGAAGGGAGGCAGCGGTATTGTCGTAATACATCACAGATCGTTTTTGACGAGAAAATAAAGACGTAATATATGCTGATATTGTGACCGTATTTCACATCTCAAGCATGAGAAGTCCATCTCAAGGAGGAAACATAAAAATGCTGAGATCGCGAGGTTCTTTTTCTAGGGTTGTACTATAATTCTTCTAAATAAAAATTGGTGAGGGAATTAACTCAAGGCGATTGATGCAACCGCACTGAAATATATTTTTTATGTTATTAGCGAACAAGGATTCCCCTGGAAGTTATTTAAAGCACTTATTTCGTGAGAACGCCACTTTTTGCTTCGACAATAAGTACTAGTAGTCTAAGGGAGCGTTCGTCTTCTTTGCTCGAAGAAACTACATCCACTACAGCAAACGCACAAAGGATGGTAAGAGGTTCTTTCGTGAGTAATTCCACTACAAATAATGGTGGTAAGTAGATGACACATAAGCATGCTCTAGACA